>NC_057725.1:11388465-11430502 GCF_004010195.1 Chiloscyllium plagiosum
CTGCCAATTTCTAAAAGAGCCTCAAGCTCATCCATCTTATTTCTAATGCTTCATGCATTTATGTATAGTATTTTTTAATTTGTTACTGCCCTCACCCTTCCCATCAACTCCTATTTCACTCAACCTTACAGCATGATCCCTTTCTGAGTTTTCTGCCTCATTGATATAGTTGTCTTTCTTGACTTCCCTTGTTTTAACTTTCCCTTCAATTTCCTTCTTAAACATCCAGTTTGTCCTCCCACCCCCCCGCTACTTAGTTTAAACGTAGCTGTGTTGCAGTAGCAAACCTGCCTGCCAGAATGCTGGTCCCTAACCTATTAAGGTGCAAACCGTCTCTCTTATATAATTTATGCTTACCACAAAACATACCCCAGTGATCCAAGAATTTAAATCCTTGCTTCCTGCACCAGTTCCCCAGCCACTCGTTCAAGTCCATTATCTTCCTGTTTTTGGCCTCACCAGCCCGAGGACCTGGAAGCAAACCGGAGATAACCACCCTGGACATCCTGCTTTTCAGCCTTCTCCCTAGTTCTCTGAAGTCCCGCTGTAGTATGTTCCTCCTCTTCTTCCCGACATCATTTGTGCCGACATGTACCATCACCTCTGGCTCTTCACCTTCGCCCTTGAAGATTTCCTGCACTCTGTCTGTGATGTCTTTAACCCTGGCACCAGGAAGGCAAGTCACCATCCTTAAGTCCTGCCTGCTGCCACAAAAACCCCGGTCAGTTCCTCTCATGATGGAGTCCCCTATTACCAGAGCTCTGTGCGATGTCCGACTCTTCCGCTCTATCTCCACGCCAACCTTTGATTGACAGACGTGGCCGCCTCGTGGACTGGCAGTGTCATCTGTCTCTACTGTTTCCAAAAGATTCAACTTGTTCCTGACAGATACTTCCCCCGGTGTCTCTTGCACCTGTCTCCTCTCTGCCTCCCTCATTGTCTTCTCTCTTCTGCTCTCTTCCGGTATAGTCGGTGTAATAACCTCGCTGAAGGTCTTGTCCAGAAAGATCTCGTTCTCTCAGAGGAGCCTAAGGTCCTCGAGTTCTTTCATCAGTGCTGCAATATGCTCGGTCAGTAGCTGAACGTGCACACATTTTCCACACTTATACGAGCCAGACACACCAGTCATTGACCTCCCACATCAAGCATGTAGCGCACTGAACCAGCTGGGCAGTCATGTCTTCACCCTCTTCAACTGTGGAGTAATCACTTCACTCAACCTCCTTGTCAAAGACTCCTGAGCTAAAGCCTCACTCTTCAATCCACAGGAACTTCCTTGGACCCTCTTTTTGGGGCAAGTCTGTGGACTTTTAATTTGGGTGAGAGGAGGAGGGTGGGAGAGAGGCCCTACTTTGTAGGACCTGGGGTCTAGAACACACCCACTCAAATAACAATCACTTACCTTCCCGACAGGCTTTGCGCTCCGACTTTATTTCCACCCAGCTCCCGCCGCTCTCTGCTGCGAAAAGTAAAGAGAAACATGAAGGAATTGTGGTTCAGTTAGCAGATACCCTGTTTGATGTAATGGTGCAGGAAAACCTGAAAAGGCAGAGGGTCAGACAGAGCTGTTTAGTCCTGAAAGGCTAAGGGACTTGCAACAGCGAGACAAGATGATAAAAGATGACATTGTGGATGCGTAATCTGGAAAGGAGGCAGAGAATATTCCGGAGGGTTACTATCTGAAAGATAGAATCCTCAGACAGAAATGGAGACCATGGCAGGTTAGTGCAGAGGAGAAATGGGCCAAAGTGCACCAGATTGTGTTGTCAGTAGGAGGTGTTACGGGTAGCACATGAACTATCTGTAGGAGGTCACCTAGGGATACGAAAGACTCACGCTAAGCTACAGAAACATTTTTATTGACCTGGAATGCATAAGGATGTGGTTAACTTTTGCCAAACGTGTCATACATGCCAAATATACCTTCCTGAGAACTAAAAGTGGGAACCAATAGTTGTTAACCAGAATGGATGTATCTAACAGATTTCCGGAGGCAATTCCATTACGGAATATCAAGACAAAAAAAGGTGGTAGAGGAGTTAGTAGCTTTCTTCACACGGTATGGGCTACCCAGAGAGATTCAGTCAGACCAAGGGTCAAATTTTACTGCTAGGCAGTTGAAGGAGGTTATGGATAGCTGAGGTATACAGCACTTTAAATCCAGTGCATGTCATCCTGAATCCCAGGGAGCTTTAGAAAGTTGGCATCAGACCCTGAAGACCATGTTAAGAGCATACTGTCAGGATTATCCAAATGATTGGGATAAAGGTATCCCATTCATATTGTTTGCCATTACAGATGCCCCAAATGAATTTATTCAGTTCACTCCCTTTGAGTTAATGTTCGGTCATGAAGTGAGAGGTTCTTTGAAATTAATTAAAGAAACATTGACAGCACCAAAGTTGGAGATCTCATACTTAGATTATGATTTGGAAGTGAGGGAGAGATTAAATCGAGTAGGTGAGTTAGTTAAACAGCATCTAAAGAGGGCACAGTGTAGAATGAAGCAGGTGACAGATAAAAACTCCGAGACTCAGACGTTTTCCTGAGGGGATGACGCGTTAGCACTGTTACCAGCGATAGGAGATCCCTTCAAAGCCAGGTTTAGTGATCTCTATCAAATTGAGAAAACGTTGAGTCAGGTGAACTGTTTAGTAAAGATGCCAGACAGAAAGAAAGGCTGAAAATGTGTTGCTGGAAAAGTGCAGCAGGTCAGGCAGCATCCAAGGAGCAGGGGAATTGACGTTTCGGACATGAGCCCTTCTTCAGGAAGGGCTCATGCCCGAAACGTCGATTCTCCTGCTCCTTGGATGCTGCCTGACCTGCTGCGCTTTTCCAGCAACACATTTTCAGCTCTGATCTCCAGCATCTGCAGTCCTCACTTTCTCCTAGAAAAAAAAGGCATCAAGTATGTCAATGTGAACATGTTGAAACTGTATTACACTGGAGAGGAAGAACTGGAGAGACAGGTGTTGGTTATTGCCCCACAGAGTGAGGAATTAAATCCAGATGATATGGATTTTGAAGTGCCTCAAAATAGATTAAAAAATGAAAAAGTCCTTGAGGAGTGGGATAGGTTAGTAAACTATCTACCTCAGGAGCATAGAACGGAATTGAAAAATTTGTTACTCCAGTATAGGACGTATGTAAGAATCAGATGGGGAGGACTAATGCTATTGTCCATGAAGCAGACGTAGGAAATACTACTCCGATAAGACAACACCCCTATTGGCTTAATCCTTTCAAAGCCAGACAGGTCCCAATGGAGGTGGAGGCCATGCTCGATGAGGGCATCATCAAACCAAGCCAGAGCAAGTGGAGTTCGCCAATCATTTAGTTCCCAAACTGGACTGGACTCAACCATTCTGTTTGGATTATCAGAAGGTCAATGCTGTTACAAAATCGGACTCATATCCAATTCCTAGTTTGGAGGACTGTGTCAAGAAAGTTGGACAAGCCAGTTACGTCACTAAGGTCCCTTTATCAGAGGTGGCAAAAGAAATTTCTGCGTTTGTAACCTCAAATGGGCTATATCCATTTAAAGCGATCCCCTTTGGAATGAAGAACGCACCTGCCACATTCCAAAGACTCATGAACAGAGTTGTGGCTGGATTTACAAACTGTGCAGTCTATTTGGATGATATAGTGCTTTTTAGTAAGTCCTCGAAAGATCACATGGTCCAGTTGGCAGGGCTCTCTGAATGACTATGAGAAGCAAAACTGGTGATAAACTTAAAAAAAGCTGAAAGCAGAGGTGACGTCCTTGGGACATAACATCGGTCATGGAAGGTTGACCCCACGGAATGCAAAGATGACAGCCATTGAGGAATTTCCACGAGCAACTTTGAAGGAAGAGGTGCTTCGATTCTTAGGACTCCGCGGATTCTATTGGAAGTTTGTTCCAAACTTCAGCAGTGTAGCGGCACTATTAACCGATTTGCTGAAGAAGAACACAACATTTCGGTGGACAGAACAAAGCCAGGAGGCATTCAACCATTTGAAATCGATATTAACCACCAAACCAGCTTTAGCTGCACCAAACTTTTCAAAACCTTTTAAAATTACCATCGATGCTAGTGACATAGGAGTTGGAGCTGTACTCCTACAGGTAGATGAGGATGGGATTGAACTGCCAGTTGGTTACTTTTTGAAGAAGGTCAACGTTCACCAGAAGAAACACTCCACAATCGAAAAGGAACTATTGATTACCATCGATGCTAGTGACATAGGAGTTGGAGCTGTACTCCTACAGGTAGATGAGGATGGGATTGAACTGCCAGTTGGTTACTTTTCGAAGAAGGTCAACATTCACCAGAAGAAACACTCCACAATCGAAAAGGAACTATTGAGTTTAGTACTGGCCTTACAGCATTTTAATGTGTCTGTCACGAACAATGTGTCGGAGATGATTGTGTACACTGACCACAATCAGCTTACATTCTTAGAAGGTTTTAAAGATAAGAATATGAGACTATTTCATTGGAGCCTTATGTTACAGAATTTTAATGTAAAAATCATACATGTTGTGGTTCAGAAGAATGTAATCACAGACACGTTATATCAGATTTAACTGATAGACTTTAGATGAGATTTGTCTTTATTTAATGTTTTATATATATTATATATAGGTATACGGAAAGAAGTTATGATGAACTTATATGAAAGTTAGCGGTACATTAGGGTAATGTGTTTAAAAGGTAGAAAAAAGAAAAGAAGAAAAGAAGACACAGGAAGATCTGAAGTCAAGAATCTCCAGCTGCCTGGTTTTGAGATAAGAAATGTTGTTTTGTAAATCTTAATTGGATGCTTTATTGGACTAGTATTAGAGAAGGGAAGATAAAAGATAGGTTAGAGAAAGAAATTGTAAATAGTGGTTAGTTAATTATTCTCTGTTATATTTTAAGAAATAAAGTTGTTAATTGTTACTTTACATAGTTCTTGGCCACTCAAATGTTTACAGATTACTGCACATAAGTTTTTCCTGTGTTGCTGGTTTTAAATTAAGCTGGAGAGTTTATCCTGTGTGGTAACACTGACATCTTCATGATGGGACGATTCACCTCATTGATATGCAGCTTTCCATTCACCTGCCCACCGGATAGGAACAAGGTGGGGATAATTCCTGGGACGAAAGTCAGAACAGTACCCAAGCAACTCCAGCTCGCTGCTCGCTTCTCTCGCCCTCCATCTTGGAAACCAGGCACCAGCACCTCCGGGTATGCATCGATGGGAACTCTGCACATACCTGCTATCAACATACCCACCAACCCAACGTCAGGTCTCAGTGCCAAAGTGGTGTGCCAATTGTTCTTTGTCCAACATGTCTGGAGCAGTTGGCAGGAACTGTGCAGGCCAGCTGCAGACTTAGCCAACTGGTCTTTAAGTCAAAGGCAGGTGACAGGAATCATGGGCAATGACTAATTCTTCTCCCTGTGGCAAGGGGGCAAATATGACAAAATGGGACACCACAGGGATGTGGTGCAATGAGAAGATCGCATTTGGGAAAACATGCAAGGAAAGTTGCCAGGAATTGGAGAGAAACTCTCCATGAAACTCCCCCAAACTTCACCGATTTCCGGTAAAATTTGACCCAATATACTTTCTACATTCTTTCATCTTTGACACTGGTAAATATGCTGAAAAATGAGGCTTCATCTTAATCTATCAGTGACATTGCAAATCACAACCAGCCAACTGAATTACAAATACATTGGGAGGAGAGATAAGATGATTCAGGTCCTACAGGACTCTTCACTGTGTTCACAATTGATCTGGAAGAATGTATTGTTGGCATACTTTAAATTTATAGATGAACTAAAATAACTAAACAATGCATGCTTAAAGGCAGATTTAGAACATGGGTAAGTTTAATGTAGGCAGTTTTAAGGTGGTTCTGATAGGTTTACAAAGAAAGCAAGGACATTTTGTAATTGAAAAGAAAATAGCAACAAAGGCAAATCAAGAATGGGATCTGGTAAACATAACAGACAAATTACTTAAGATATCGAGTCCGCTGCCTTGCTAGGTATCAAGAAGCCAATAAAATATTTGGTTATACAATAAAGGAAAGAGAGTGCAGATCAAAGGATTCTATTCTCTGGCTGCCTGTTGCATAGCGAAATTGCAAGGGGAGTGTTGTACCTTGATTAGAGTCAATCAGCCTGGTTTAAATTTAAACAAAGCTTGATGGTTAACTAACTGGTGTAATCTCCATGGCAATGCCTTTACCAATCAAAGTCCACTTGCCAAGCATCATGCTGTTCTCATACAGTATAAAAATCTTGTCCTTCTTTACATCAGTATTCTTCCTTGATATGTCTTTTGTCAGCAATACTCAAATTTCGTACTATAAATGATGATAATACAAATGTGGTGTACACAAACAGTGTAGAATTCATTGCATTCTGGTGGGTAATGTCACTGTGGACTAGAACGATTTATTAGTCACTTGCTTGACATAACTTCAGACAGTTTATCAATTGACATCTGCAGTTGAAACATAAAATAACTCTGAAGCATTTAAACTTTAAAGGGTGCTGTTATTTTAACAATCATTGCTCTGCAATGTCTATGGAGGTCTGGTATGGCATATGCATCAGAATTCAGTCAAACATCATTTGTAACCACAGTTTCTGCAGACACTGCTAGTCCAGAAAATGTTTTATTGGAGTGAGTTACAGCTGTGCAAAGAAGAATTTACAAACCTTAGTTGTAGCCATCTGAAGGAGTTAGAAAAGGGAACTTCCTTCACGCCTCATTACCTGGTTGTATCAAAATTTAGGAAAATTTACTTGTGCTTACGTGAGTTGGAAAGAAAGGCATAGAGTGTCAGTCATCCTAGTCAGTTCTGGCACAATTCCTGGAGTCTAATAAAGAGCAAATTAGACAGAGACTGGAACACAGGGGCATGTCCATTATTCTTTCAGCTTGATGATCCAGTGAGGCATAGCACACTAAACCTTAACAAGTTGTACTCATCAAAAACCAGCCACAATAATTATAATTGATACTTGAGTAATTTTTATGATGGAATAAGAGCTCTCAGGCTAATCAAGTCATTCAATTTGCAATAATATTTCTTTATCCAAACCAAGATGTTATCAGTTCTCAATTCTAGAGATCTGAAGAAGGACTCAAAATATTAACTCTACTTTCTCTGAATAGATGCTGCCAGACCTGCTAAGTTTCTCCAGCAACATTTGTTTCTCACACTCACATGGAAGCGAATGAGGCCAGATATTGAGGATGCTTTCATTTTTCAAATCCTGATTTTCTCTAAAAGTGATATGAAAGGATTTTACAAATTTTAAAAACTAGGGGGCATGCATTTAAGGTGAGAGGGGCAATGTTCAAAGGAGATGTGAGAGGCAAGATTATGTTTTACACAGAGTTGTGGAAGTCTGGAACACGCTGCGAGAGGTGGTGGTGGAGGCAGCTATGATAGAGGTGTTTAAGAGACTTTTAGATAAGAATATGAATATGCAAGGAATGGAGGGATATGGATCAAGGGCAGGCAGAAGGGATTAGTTTAATTTGGTGTCATGTTCGGCACAACATGATGGACCGAAAGGCTCGTTCCTGTGCTGTACAGTTCTATATTCTATGTAAGTGAAAAGAGAAAGATTACCAACTCTCTGTTCCCTATTCTAGTACAGATGCTGCTGAAGCAATTAACTTTATCTCACTGTATTTTTGCATTAAAAGTTATTATTGTAAATGAAATTGATTTTCTGGATTATATAAAGGGACCTAGATCATTTTGAAATGCAAGTTTTACTTATTACATTTTGAGGTAAGCACAACAGCTGCACCAGTCACCACTTGATCAATTACCCTTTTCTGTAGTCATTTATGTGATGTTAATACCACAGGGTACAATACATTATCCACACTATTGAATTCACTTCATCTTTTAGGGAACATATTTCTCAATACTTACAGTAATCATCTTCAGCTAATTTGTTGTCCTAAATACTGGAAAAGCTACTTAGAACAAGAATGTTCAAAATCATATCATTACATAAGGCTGGGTCTGATTAATAAGATTTTAAAAAATTAAATACTCACTGCAGCCTCAATTTAATGAAAAAAACACTGCTAGTAGCAGCTAAATACTGAGTAGGAGATAGATTGATTGAATGAAGTGAGGCAATTGTGATACTGTTGGCTTTAGAAAAATATATGTTTCACAGGATGTTGTGTGGAGTTTTGTGCAGTTGCAAGTTAGCAATGGATTATGCTCGGGGATTCAAATACCTCATGATTCAGCAAAGACAAAGCCTGGAACCTTGATAGATGCCATCTGATCCATAAGATGAAATTAGCATGTTCAACTATATTTTGTACAACTAGCAGTAAAATGCAAACAGAGGCGATGACAGTTCCAGTGGATTTGCAGTTATTCTAGCTGAACATTGGGAGGACCGTAGCAAAGGAAAATGGGCATGCCGCTTGCACTTGCATTCCAGTCTCTGTTACATGCTGCTCCACATTTGACTGCAGGACATGTGCCAGAGTGGATTGGCATTACTGTCACAAAACTGGTCCTTTTTCTCAATGTTACTGTGTCCTTATTTTTTATCAGAGGGGTCATAAAACAGCACAGGCTTCAAAACAGCTGAGTTGGTGCAGAGAAAGATGGTTTATTGGGGTCTTTTTTGTTTACCCCTAATCAGATGATACCTCAGGCCAAAGGCTTTCATGTTTTAGAAATAACTTGTATAGTGAAAGGGGAGTGGCCAGTTCCTGGCAGCTGAGGTTTTTTGGTTCAGTTACAGCAGGGGATGTGTGAAATAAGCTGCTGGACTTTTCTCTCTCCTGGCAAACTGAACACCTTTACTTGTTTTTATCTTTTGTGCAAAGAGATGGGACTATTGGGACTGTTGCACGTATTTTCAGAACAGCATCATTAAGTCGGGTTTGGAGAAGATAAGTTATGCGGTATTCTGTTACCCGTTCTTTGTGTTTCATTCCATAACTTTGGGAATAAATTTGGTTCGTTAAAAATTTGACAGTCGGCGCAGCTAATTTGCACCAGGAATACCCTCTATAAACATAACTAAACAAATAGGAAATTTATGGTCTGGGTTACCTGCTTAAAGAGATTTTGAGAGGTCTGGCCTAGTCCATGACATTACAACGAATCATGTCACACGGTTGATGCAACAGAAATTGAAAACTAGATCGAAAGTATTTCTCACAGATGATTGGGGGTGGTACGTGGGGGGGTGGATGGGGGGCTGAATGGTTCATGGAGGAGGCACAAGGTGCTTCCCTGGGAAGACAGGATATGGATTTGTGTCTGAGGTTTCCCTTAAAGCAATAATTAACAGCTGATCAAGGGTCACTTGGGGTATCAATATTAAATTACAAGAAAATTAAGACATTGTGAGGCAAAATTATTTAGATCTTGAAATAACAATCTAGGCTGGGACTTACTGCTAGTATTCCAATGGACTGTTGTGCAAATGTATTGCTGTGCAATATGGATGTGTTAAACATCCATAATTTTGAGGGTGTAGAAAAATGTACATTGGTTTCTTGTTCATTTAACCCTGAAGGACATGCCCCAACACCCAAAGCTCTCTAGTTTGGGCATGTAAAATAAATCTTAAGTCCCTCAGTTACATATGTAACTGGCCTAATGCCTGTTTTGGACGGGGGCAGAAGGCTGACAATTTGGGATCAGGTGTTTCTCAGGCCTACTTCTTGGCAGAAAAGATGCTCAGGCTGTAAAACTACTGAATTTGATCTTGAGTCCAGAAGGCTGCAGGATTCCCAAGCAGAAAAGGAGGTGCTGTTCTTCCAGTTTGCATTGATCTTCCCTGGAAGACTGCAGCAAGACTGAGACAGGGATGTTGTCTAGGGAGCAGGGTGGTGTGTTGAAGTGGTAGAACTGGAAGGTCAGGGTCATTTTTGCAGACAGAATGTAGATGTTCTGCAAAACAATTGCCCAGTCTGCATTTTGTCGACACAATGGACTGCACATCATGAGCAGTGAATGCAATCAACTACATTGGGTGAAGTACAGGGTAAATTGCTGCTTTACCAGGTTAGATGGCTGGTTTGCAATACTAAATGGTATTAGCAGTATGGGTTCAATTCCCACACTGGTAGAGATCACCATGAAGGTCATGCCTTCTCTACGTCATCTGAGGCATAGTGACTCTCAGATTAAAACTGTCCTCCCTGTCTCAAAGGAGAGTTGTACTATAGTGAATTTACCTTTACTGATGCTATATGTTTTGTGGACATCTGCCATTTATATGTCTTTTCCCCCATCTGCAGTGGGCTGGTTCACTGCTGCAGTTGCACCTGATGGCCAGCAGGGTGTTCGTTTCAACAGTAATGCATACAAGCACTTACACTCACTGCAATACATCACAGTTCAGTTTAGTGGGACCTGAAATGGCATTTTACTTAGAGATACTACATGTTTTATGATCTCTATAAACAAATATCTGGCTTGGCATTCCCACCACTTTTCCACGGTTTTGCCTATAGTGGAATGTTGAGCAGCAATGAAGCCTGTGAATCCTGGCATGTTGCAGCCACAGAAAATATTGGCACCCTTTGTTTTCATCCCTTCATGATCAGCAACAACAATTTTTTAAAATTTCTTTTCAGTGTGCAGTTATCACACTTCAAGAATATGCCTTTGAGGTTGGAGTCCAAGGTCTCTCTAAAGCAGTATGAACATTCAGGAGAGAGGCTCCCACTGTATCTATACCCAACAGCTATCACACAATTCATTGTAGACTGACATCCTGACAGTACAATCATCCACATCACTATCTTGCACATACAGACACTAATATTCATTTGTAAATGTTTCCTGTAAGGTCCCCCAGTCTCTCCTGTTATAGCAGAGTCAGTGATCACACAGGACCTTTGCACTAAACCTCCTGAACCAACACCGTTTTCTGTTTCTCACCTAAGCACGATGTCTCACTTTGTCTTTCCGTCAAAGTTTTCTAGTCCATGAATCTGTGCTAATGCTTGGCAGAAATGTCGAATGTTGACAAATCATTAAAGGTGTAAACTCACTGCAATACATCACAGTTCAGTTTGGTGGGACCTGAAATGGCATTTTACTTAGAGACACTACATGTTTTATGATCTCTATAAACAAATATCTGGCTTGACATTCCCACCACTTTTCCACGGTTTTGCCTACAGTGGAATGTTGAGCAGCAATGAAGCCTGTGAATCCTGGCATGTTGCAGCCACAGAAAATATTGGCACCCTTTGTTTTCACCCCTTCATGATCAGCAACAACAATTTTTAAAAATTTCTTTTCAGTGTGCAGTTATCACACTTCAAGAATATGCCTTTGAGGGTGGAGTCCAAGGTCTCTCTAAAG
Organism: Chiloscyllium plagiosum; assembly: GCF_004010195.1. Lineage (NCBI taxonomy): Eukaryota > Metazoa > Chordata > Chondrichthyes > Orectolobiformes > Hemiscylliidae > Chiloscyllium > Chiloscyllium plagiosum. The sequence continues at coordinate 11,399,828 of NC_057725.1, forward strand.
CAGTATGAATATTCAGGAGAGAGGTTCCCACTGTATCTATACCCAACAGCTATCACACAATTCATTGTAGACTGACATCCTGACAGTACAATCATCCACATCACTATCTTGCACATACAGACACTAATATTCTTTTGTAAATGTTTCCTGTAAGGTCCCCCAGTCTCTCCTGTTATAGCAGAGTCAGTGATCATACAGGACCTTTGCACTAAACCTCCTGAACCAACACCGTTTTCTGTTCCTCACCTAAGCACGATATCTCACTTTGTCTTTCTGTCAAAGTTTTCTAGTCCATGAATCTGTGCTAATGCTTGGCAGAAATGTTGAATATTGACAAATCATTAAAGGTGTAAGTTTGCTCTCCAAAATTGGACATGACTAGAGTCAAGATTAGAGTGGTGCTGGAAAAGCACAGCATGTCAGGTAGCATCCGAGGAGCAGGAAAATCGACGTTTCGGGCAAAAGCCCTTCATCAAAATGACTAGATCCTGTTCATTTCTGAGAGAAAAGGACAAAATACCAATATTAAAACACACTAAAGGTTCACTCCATTTTACTTTGATGATCTTACTTACATTCATTGTGCACCCCATGGTACCATTTGGTAAGAAACACAAAATGAACATTTTTGAACTAGACATGAGTGGAGAGAAATCTTTGACTTTGCTGAGCCCTCATCCTCTCTTTGTTTCCTCACAATAACTGGTAATGCAGCTATCTCAACAGGTGAACATTCTTACCCCTGCTGGACTTTTCCAAATGATTAAGAATCATGCAACCCTGCAAGTGACAACATCAAGTAGCTGTAAAGACCAAGTGGCAGATTACTTCAAATAAATAGATGTCTCCCTGCTAGACCTGATATGAGAGCTTCATTATGGGAATGCTCAGTGAATTGTTGCTGTGTATTCATTTTATAAGTACATAATTCCTACACCTTTGTTTCATCCTTATTCACATTAAACATCCATTGTCTTCATTGTCTCCACGTTGGGATTGTACTGGTTGAGGTCTCAATAGTGGAGAATCTGGAAATGATCAGAGGCTTGACTTTCAGGCACGTTCATTAATGCCAGCTGCCTGCCAATTAAACTAGTAACACTGATTTATTTCGAACCTTTTATTTCCAAACCTGCTGTGCTCTTGCCAATATCCTGCCAATCCTGTGGACTCTTGAGGCAGCGTAACACAACACAGTTTCTGCAGGGAAATCAATGGCTAACCAATATATGAACAGGAGCAGCCCTTCTTACTGTGCAATTAGAACAACGATGATTTATATCTTGCCATTTATCTGCCTTGAATCCACACCCCAAATATCTAGGGCCATCAGAAATTGCTGACCTACGAATATGGGAAAGTTTTAGATTTCTTGATTGTATTAAGAACCACTGTTCTACACTAAGGCATTTCCTTTGCTACTTACGTATTGCCATATGGCAATTTGCTGAGCTAACTGACAGTGGACTAGATGACAGTGCATACCCTATTTAGTGATGTTAACAAGTATTGGACATGATTACCATTAATTCTGCTCTATCAGTTTCCTTGTTACAGCATACACTCAAGCACCGATTAAAAATAAATAAAGTTTTTAGGTTCATGAGTTTGTTTAATTAGTTAGTAGCAACCTTGGCAGCTTTCCAGTTAACTATTTATTGTACAAAGAGTAAGTTCTATCCTTGCACATTTAAGATATGCCATTAATTCTGCAGCATCTGCAATGATGTGTGAAACAGACAGCTGATTAAAGTTTAACTGGAGCTGCAGTGCTTAATACAAGCACAGTCAGAGGTTAAGAACAAGCAGAACACATGCTTTATAAAACCTAGGGCTTCACCTTCCTCATGAAAGTACAAGTTAAGTAAGATTTCAGAAGCCCGGGAATAAGACGTTTGTTTAGAATGAATATTGAAGGTTGATAGTCCCATTGCCACTGACAGTCATTTCATTACACTATGTTTTTAGTCAGCCAGTTGTGAAATCCTCACATTGGACTGTGACACACTTAGCAACATGTTTCTGCAGGGAACTCTTACAAAAACATTTATATAACAACTTAAATGTAGGAATACACCTAAAGGAGCTTAATAAGTATGGAAGCAAACCATTCAATATTGAGGCATACAAGGATATACTAAGTTTGTTACAAATGTTTTAATTTTAAATATATATTTTAAATTATATATTAAATCATCCAAAATCTCACAAATCTCCAATTTTTGTGGAAGCTAATAGGATTAGTCTCTCAGAGCCATTGAAGATACATTTCAAGTTGCATAACTTGCAGGATCTGTGTATTTTGGATCTTTAGACTTGTTTCTCTCACTTGGAAACAGAGGAGGAGGATCAATACGCTGATCAACAACATCTTGATCAGCAATGTCAATTTTTTTTATTCTCTTGTGGGAAGTGGGTGTTGTTGGCACAGCCAGTATTTAATGCTGGTCCCTTGAGAAAGTGGTGGTGAGCTGCCTTCTTGAATCGCTGCAGCCCACCTGCTGTGGGTTGACCCACAATGCCCTTAGTGAGGGAATCCCAGGATTTTCACACAGAAACAGTGAAGGAATGGCGATATATTTCCAAATCAAGATAGTGAGTCGCTTGCAGGTGATGGTGTCCCTGTGTATCTGCTGCCCTTGTCTTTCTAGATGGATGTGGTTGTTGGTTTGGAAGGTACTGTCTCAGGACTTTTGGTGAATTTCTGCCATGCATCTTGTAGACAGTACACACCGCTGCTACTGAGTGTCAGTGGTGGGTGGAGTGGATGCTTGTGGATGTGGTGCCAATCAAGTGGGCTGCTTTGTACTGGATGGTGTCAAGCTTCTTGAGTGTTGTTGGAGCTGCACCCATCCATGCAAATGGGAAGTATTCCATCACACTCTTGACTTGTGCCTTGTGGATGGTGGACAGGCTTTGGGGAGTCAGTTACTTGCTGCAGGATTCCCAGCCTCTGACCTGCTCCTGTAGCCACTGTACACTGTACATGTCAATGATCCCCAGAAAGTTGATAGTGGGAGTGATAATAACAATATTGAACATCAAGGGGCAATGGTGAGAATGTCTTTTATGGTCATTGCCTGTCACGTATATGGTGTGAACATTACTTTTCTATGGATAACAACTCCTGGAGTAGGTCTCAAACTCATAACCTCCTGCTCAAGTGATGGAATTGCCTCCTCGGAACGACAAGGTCACATTCAGGATCTGTGCACATTCTGCACCATGTTTGAACTGCCCGATGTTTATGTTCTCAGACTGCTCCTTTCTGATCATTATTTGATTGAGTTACCCACAGTAAGTTCTCTCATGGGTGGCATCCATTAGTGTGCGATTTTAATGCAAGAACATCCACGCGCAGTCAGGAAACAGCAGGTAAAGTTAGGATCTTTCTTCTGACATCCACCAAGACTCTTGATGCTTCAAATACCCTGCTGCAAAATGATATCCAGCTGGCTGCATCAGGGCTGTATTCCTTTTCCTTCCAGTGCTGGTATTCAAATGATGAGTTGTTTTCTCTAAACTGCTTTCTATTTCTAATCAGGATTCTTCAAGGTAACTGTAGTGATTGATATTGATGATGTATTGGTTGGTGTTAGAACTACTGCATCACAGAACTCATTGCTCAAAGAGAATTCAAGTCAATAACAAACATTAAGTTGCTTACTTCCAATCTTGGAGCACGGTATGGCATGTCTTATGAAGAGTAGATGGAAAATTGGCAACTGGAATTTAGTTTGAAGAAGAGCGAGGTTAAGCATTTGGGAAGAACAAAGCCAGGGAATAGCCAATAAATGGAGAATGCTAAGATTAGATTAGATTCCCTATAGTGTGGAAACAGGCCCTTCAGCCCAACCAGTCCACGCCGATCCTCCGAAGAGCAACCCACCCAGACCCATTTCCCTCTGACTAATGCACCTAGCACTGTGGGCAATTTAGCATGGCCAATTCACCTGACCTGCACACCTTTGGACTGTGGGAGGAAACCAGAGCACCCGGAGGAAACCCACGCAGACACAGGGAGAATGTGCAAACTCCACACAGACAGTGCCCAAGGCTGGAATCAAATGTGGGACCCTGGTGCTGTGAGGCAGTAGTGCTAACCACTGAGTCACCGTACTTACTACTTAAGAGTGGTAGAGGAAGTGAGAGACCTTGGAGTTCATATCTTTAGGTCCCAGAAGGTGGCAGGACTGGTAGGTATGGTGGTAGTAAAAGCATTTGGAAAGATGGTGGCTTGACGGCAATGTCACTGAACTGGGAAGGTAGAATGCCAAGCTAATGGTCTGGGACACGAGTTTGAATCCCATCACAAATTATGAAATTTGAATCCAATAAAAATCTGGAATCAAAAGGTAACCTCAAGCTAGCCAGATATAAAAATTTATCTATTCCCTAATGTCCTTCAGGGAAGGAAAACTGTTGTCCTTACCTGCTCTGGCCTACATGTGACTCCTAGCCAAACTCTGGGCCATTGTGGCTGGGTAGTAATGCTGGCCTAGCCAGTAACACCTACGTCCCTTGAATAAATGATAAAAAGCAGCACCTGCATAGTCTTTACCTACCGCTGCCACAGTTAGGAACCAGGTCCCAAGTTCTTCTGACTGTCTAACTGTCCTGTGCGTCAGGGCAATGACCATTTGGCCCAATGTTTCTGTTCAATGATCTTTTATCAGATCAAAATAACAAACTCATGGCTCTTTATCTTTTATTTTTCAAGCTTTACTTGATTCTAATCATCATTTCATATTGTTTTCTCATTTCATATTGTATTAAATACATTCTTTGTAAAATAAAAAAAACTACAGAATCAAATCAGAACATTTAATGGAAGAAGATGAAGCTACATAAAACATAATGCTAGTGCAAAGGATTGATGAAGCAACATAGTGCTACAGATTCCAAAGTGGTATACTAGATGCAATACCTGCAATATTATGGAAGCTACAGTTGGACAATGTATGTAGATTGGTTTTTATGTATGGCTAGCATGAGGTTACTTTTGATTCCAGATTTTTATTAGATTCAAATTTCACCATTTGTGATGGAATTCAAATCCGTGTCCCACTTAGAAAACTGGCCTGGATTCACCAATTTGAAAATAAATACTAATACATTATTAGTTTTTTACTGAACCACCATTTTTTATGTTTGCTTGTATAACCTGCAGATGTTGTTACGGAACTAAATGTGATAGTCTCCTTTTCCTGTTTATGTTAGATGTTGAGTCATCAAAGTTGACCTGTTACAGCAGGCACCAAAATTAACACACAGTGGATGTTGTAAACTGTAATTGTTTCAGTAATGAGGCATCAATTCCTATCGGGAGCTGATTTATATTTGGCTGAATGAAAATATGAGTGATCTATTTCTTATTTCTGTTTGTCAGCATGGATTATCAAATTTCATTCTCTGTTGGAAAGTCATCTCTTAATTAAAATTAGTTTATATTAATTTTCTCCACTTAGTGAGGGATAGACATCTTATTGATCAGGAGTTTGTTTTGCAGCCACCGAAAAACGAATGGTGACTCATGTATTAGCAGAGCAGCTCCTGTTCTGCTTCTTCGACATCACAAATGTCAATGCTATCCTTGAAGAAAATAAATAAAACAAGTTTTTCAGCAAAGTTCATTGCAAAACCTTTTGCAAGGAGTCCTGTTGGAGGAAGTGCTTTTCTACTCTCGCTTGCTTTTGATTCACGGATATCACATACCATAAACCACGCATCAATCTGCTCCTTATTGCTCCAATCCTTTATTCATGTCTAACTACAGGAACAGAATTCATTACCCGCCTTTAGTTGCCCTTGAGAGGGTGAGTAGCCTTTTGTGCTGCAGATAGGCTGGCAATGTCCTGAGGGAGGGACTTCTGGGATTTTGACTCAGCGACAGTGAAAGAACAGCGATGTATTTCCAAGTCAGGATGCCAAGTGGTTTGGAGGAGAACTTGTAGGTTGTGATGTTCTCGTGTCTGCTTCCCTTGTCCTTCCAGATGGGTTGGATGTCAGAGCAGTCTGATAGAATTTCTGCAATGCATCTTACAATGGTATTCTAACTCTTGCTGCTTTTCTCAAGCCTGTGTCTTGTGATAGAATCTTTCCCGCCACTGAATGACGTGGCCATTGGTGGGAAATTTGGGAAGTTCTGATTCTGAACACTGAGACCAAAGAAAATCCCAGTTTCCAACCACATTTCAAGCAGCAAGCTGAGATTCTTGCTAGTGACTGATGAGAAACCTATTTACTCTCATTAGTTAACTATACCTCTCTGATCCAGAGTTTCCCATTTCTCCACTCACTGCTTAGAAGCCAGACAGTGACAATTCCCAAAACAAACATCTAAGCAGCTTGTTGGTTGCTCCTCCAGACCCTCATCTTGGACACCAGTCAAAAACATCTTAAGATACACTCTATGACCAGGGACTGCCTGCATCCCATGTCCACAGACATTGCCATCCAACACTTATCAGTCTCAGTGAATCCTCATGGCCAATCTCTGGTTCACTTACAACATAGTTCTGCACTTCCGCATTTCACTTCAGTAATCGGTCAGCAGCACTGCCATGGACAATGATCCTAACTCAGCTGCTAATATCTGAGGTTTCAGTATCGCCAGAGGAACAGCCACAGTCATCACCAGCCATCCTCAGGATTCTGTCCTCATAGAGAGCAAGGAGCTGGCCTTTGGGCACCCACCACCCATCCTGATCCTCTCTACAATCAGAGAATTTTACAGTCCAGAAGGAGGTCATTTGACCCATTGTGTCTGTACTAGCTATCCAGCTAATCCCACTGCCCCGCCCTGTCTCCCTCTAACCCTCTAACTTCATCAATGTCTACTCAATTTCTCTTGGAATATGACAGAGGGGGTGATTGAGATTAAAGTGGCTGGCATAGCTGTTAGTGCTGGTCTAGATGGGGAAAAGAAGGGTGAGGTTTCTCGTGTGAAGTAGCAGTGTTGGTGGTGAAATGGGTACATGAGTGCAAGTGAGGGAAGATGTTAGTTTCAATATGAGAATCGTCCACCCTGAGCCTTGGAGGGAGGTAAGTGCAAGAGCAGAGTGAGGTAACAGAGAGAAGATGGTGGGGAAGGTCACTGACGTCCTTCCTGCATTGTTGGGAATTTTTCTAGATGGTAGATATCACACTGACTGCAGTGACCATCCTGACAAGGCGAGGAGGGTCTGCTGTCATGGTCTTATCTGCTGGTCTTGGGATGCTGCCTGAATTGCTGTGCTCTTCCAGCACCACTTATCCAGAATCTGGTTTCCAGCATCTGCAGTCATTGTTTTTACCTCTGCACTATGCAGTCCATCAGGACCTCCAGCTTCCAACCAGCAGAGAGGGACAACAATTCTCTTTTGTCAGACATCTCCAGGGTAAGTGATAGGAACCGATCAGGAAAGCTCCAGACAGATAGTGCTGAACCGTGTGCAAAACTGCATTTTAAATATGGCCCCAGTATAGGGAATCCCAGCGAGTCTGACAGTTACAAATTCTTCTACAAGAAAGTGTGACAAGTGGTCAGCCATAGCAGCAGGTTGCATTGGTAAAGTGTTTGAGAAGATCACTTGAGAAATCTCACTAGGCCTCACAGACAGAAACCTTCCATTAAACTTGCCAAGATTCCACAAGTGTTTACGCAAACTTCCGGAACATCAACTTGGATCGACTGCAATCTGGATGGCCACAAACGGTCCCCCCTCCCATGGCCTGCTTTCCCAATTCTCTGTTGGTCAATACTCAACAGGAGGACAAAGTAAATGTTTCAAAGATGCTCTGAAGTTCTCCTCACAGAGTGACAGCATCGCCATTAGTGAGTACTAATTGTTCTAACTGGCAATAACTTGTCTATCAGGCACTATCACACTGGGAGTCAGAGTGCCTGAACGAAGAGGGAGGGCAGTGACAGAGAATGTGATAGTACTGTGCCTTGAAGAGAGATGCGTTTCTCTTGCAGAGGGATACTGCCATAGTGGTATTAAAATGTCACCTTCAGACAGGTGGTTGGCAAACAGCTTTTGAGCTCTCCGTGGGTGTGTTTTTTAAAATGAGACAAAAGAATCATGAGTGGGTAGTTTGGCTTTTCAATTAATGAGAAGGTTTTAGTCATCCAACATGGCCCAACTCATCCATACTGACCAGGTTTTCCAAATTAAACTAGTCCCATTTACCTGCATTTGGCCCATATGCCTCTAATCATATGCCCATATGATTCCTGAAGAAGGGCTTATGCCCGAAACGTCGATTCTCCTGTTCCCTGGATGCTGCCTGACCTGCTGCGCTTTTCCAGCAACACATTTTCAGCTCTGATCTCCAGCATCTGCAGCCCTCATTTTCTCCCCATATGCTTCTAAACCTTTCCTATTCATCTACCTGTCCAAATGTCTTATAAATGTTACGACTGTACTTACCACTTCCTCTGGCACTTCATTCCATTTACGTACCACCCTCTGCATGAAAAGGTTGCCTCTCTTTTGAATCTCTCCCCTCTCAATCTATGCCCTCTAGCTCTGAACTCCTCTACTCTGGAAAAAGACCTTCGCTGTTTACCTTATCCATGCCTCTCATGATTTTATAAACCTTTATAAGGTCAACCCAGAGCATCCAACGCTCCAGGGACAGAAGTCCCAGCCTATCCAGCCTCTCCTCACAACTCAAAAGCTAAAAGCTTGAATTCTCTGATGCTAGAAGGAAATTTTAGATGAAAGACTTCCTCTTAAAAATCAAAAGTAGCAAATTGTTTCTTTCTTCTGGACTGGGGAGAGGGAGCATGTCAGAATCATAGCTGTTTTGCTGAATCACATCTGTGCCTCAGCAGGTGTTTATGAGACGCTGCTGATATTGAAACAGTTGAATAGATTTAAAGTTATGCCAATTTTTTTTTTGTATTTTAATTATGTTGGAAGAATAAAATGTGTTTTGATTAAGGTCTCACGATAGACCAATCGAATCACATCTGGAACACAGCACCGACACTTGCCCTGTAAATATAATAAAAGTTATGGTCCAGGCTATTGCCTTCCGATAATTTGGCTGCAGTGTGGGGTTGGTGGTTTGGTCTGGTTCATAATAAAAGGAAAAAGGAAGGTGCTTCCTGGATCCTACTGCATGATAGGGCATTCTGCCCAATGTCTGCATGTTGTAAACTGGCCTCTTCTGTCATATGAGGACTATAATTAGAAGCTAAAAGAATGATAAATTGAAGAATGGAGGGACCATTGCTGAATCAAGGCACTACAGATGATGACCACAACTGACTGGAAAGAGTTTTTCACATCATTTATTCATATTGTGGGACTGGGTAGTCCCACAGAAATCAAAGGAGAAGTAACAAACGGAAATGTGAAAAGGAAAAACATATTGCAAGATAAACTACAACATTCAATTAATCACAGAATGCAAAAAGAAAGAATGAAATTTTCAACAGACTCATACATAACAAATGATTATCCAGAGGAGGAAGTCAGTCATTCAGGGATGCACACAACAAATCACAGGTACACACTATGACATCACAGATATATTAATTCATTGCTCTTAGTATTGACCAGGGAGACTAATTTTGCAAGTACGATATTAGAAAAGAGAACAAAATGTTGTAAAGCCATTTAAGACAGAAAGCAGGAAGGTAATTGATCAATTAATCTAACTTAATAAGAATAAACCCTTGGTCCAGATGGATTGTATTTGCATACTAAAGAAATTTGGGAAGAATTAACACAGGTACTATTGCACATATACAGAAACCATTAGGAAAAAGAACAGTGCTGTATATTGAAGAGTATATATTTAAAAAGGAAGATATAACAAGTGCAGGGAAATAACAGACTAGTCTGATGAATGTCAGTGGTTGGAAAGGTAACAGATCCTTTACCCAAAGATGGATTAGAAAACCATTCTGAATGTACAACAAAGTGTAGTCAGTGTAAGTCTCAAATGAAAAGGTCAGGGTTGAGTGAGCTTGCTGAAGAAATAACAAAAAAGGTAAACAAGAATAATTCAATTGACAAGATATATTTGGATTTTCCGAAGGTTTTCAAAATCTTAGGCATGGCTGACGTGTGACAGGTCAGAACTTATGGAATAAGGGGACAAGTAGCTCCACAAGCTGACTGTAACCAGAAAAACACACACTAACTAGTAGTTTAAGGTCGTTATTCAGACATGATGTGCTGAAAGTTCTCCTTCTGCATCATAACAATTGTACAATAGGGAAGATGTGGTGTTTTGCAAGGACATGTGCTCGGCACACTGTTTTTCACATATACTTCCTGAACTTAGGAAACACAAGAAGAATTTCAAAATTCACAGGCCACGCCAAATTGTTGAATATTGTCCATACAGAGAAAGACTGCAACAAACTGCAGGAGGACAGGAATAAACTCGGAAGTTTATGTGCAACTGTTAAATTAACTGCAATGTAGGTAATGTTTTAGTGGGATGAATAAGATCACATACTGCTTAGATGCAAATAACTAAATATAATAGGGAAGCAGAGGGATTGGAAGCTCCCAATACAGCATCATTAAAATTAGTGATGTAGTGTAATAGAATCAATGAAAAAACACAAATGAAATAGCATCACACAATTAAGAAGGCAAATGGAATCATGGCCTTTATTGCGAGGACGGCTGGAGTTTTAAAAATTAGGGATGTCGTGTTACCAGTGTGTTGGTGAGGATGCACCTGGAGTACTGTGACCAGTTTTGGCTCCCCAGTACTTAATAAACCACATACTTGCATTGGAGGCAATTCAAAAGAGATTCAATAGGTAATTCCAAGAATGAAGAGGTTAACTTTGTAAGATTGACTAAACAGGTAAGGCTTTTATTCAGTCACATTTAGAAGAATGAGGAGTGATTTTATTGAAACTACAATACAAACTGCCTGATTTGTACATATTTTTAGTATCACTTATTTTAGGTTTTGGTTTTAATTTTGGGTTAATATCCCATGGGTTTCGTGTGTATGACGTTAATAATTCATTTGCAACTATTTCTGCAGGCATGGTGATTTCTTTTACAATAGTTTGAGAGAGGTTATTTGGCAGCCTAATGGGTTTTTGTTAACTTTAAGATTTTACAATCCAGCAAGATAGACAATTGTACATCAAAAGTTCTGTGAGAAATCTCTGGGATGGGAGTTATGTTTTAAGCTTAGGGAAAAGATCCATTACTCAAAGGAAGAGTTTTATTTTACTCCTGGCAATTCTGGGAAGTTCTTGCTTGGTGTTGCATGGATACAGTAGTGCTCTGAAGAAGGGGAAGAATATAGTGAAATGACATTTCATAGGCTAAGGAGATAGTGATAGTCCAAAACCAGAGAGTTGAGATTGAACCCTGAAGAGGTTACTTGCAGCTGAGGACTTTTATGCTCAGGATATCAAAGTGTTAAGATCCCTTTATCTGGTGTGAGTACTATACAAACGGTGCTTTTGCATACAGTACAAAGGATACGGTTTTTTTTTGGAACTTGTAGGGAACATTTTGAGATTAATGGGACTATACTTTTAGTTTGTGCTTATAACTTGTTGAACTTGAGCTTTAAGTAAATAGATTGATTTAATCTACTTTATCTTCACTTCTTTTGCTTAATGAACTCCTGATTTATTGTTAAAACTAAATCTGCAACATTGTGTGATTGCATTTTAGTGAGAACCACCATTTAAAACAAAATATAATTTATCAAGTCAAATTTCAATCTGGGATCTGAGTTGTCCGACAATAGTATCCACTTGTATCATAACAGAGCAATTAACATTCTGAGGGGAAGTGATAAGGTAGATATCAAGAAGGTGTTTCCACTATTGGGGAATCTCAAACTAGGCAACATAGTTACAGAATAAGAGAACATTCATTTGAAATTGAGATGCGAAGGATTTTTTTTTCTCTTGAGGGAAATGAATGTCTGAAATTCTCTACCACAGACAAATATGGAAGCTAGATCACTGAAAGTATTTAAAGAGGAAGTTGATAGATTTTTGCAATTTCAGAGTGTTGAGGGCTATGATAAGCTCTCATGAATAGAAAATGATTTGGAGATGCCAGTGTTGGACTGGGGTGTACAAAGTTAAAAATCACACAACACCAGGCTATAGTCCAACAGGTTTATTTGGAAGCACTAGCCTTCAGAACCACCTGATGAAGGAGCAGCACTCCAAAAACTAGTGTTTCCAAATAACCTGATGTTGTGTGATTTTCAACTACGAATAGAGAAGGTTTGGAAGGATACGAGCCAAACACAAGCGAATGGGACTAATTTGGTTTGGGAACATAGTCGACGTAGACTAGTTGGACCAAAAGGTCTGTTTAAATGTTGTATGACTCTATTATACCCTTCCTGATGAAGGGCTTTTGCTCAAAACGTCGGTTTCCTGCCAATAAGATGCTGCCTGACCTGCTGTGCTTTTCTCAAGCATTAAAGCAGATGGTATGGCCATTATCTCATTGATGTTTGTGGTTCTTACTCCATGGATTGGCTTTTGCGTTAGTCTGTATTCAACAAGGGACCATACTTTACAAGAACTTAATTGACATAGATGCTTTTTGTTCATCTTCTTCACAGCCGTAACTTTGGCTTCCTTGCTCTGTTCAATCACCCCATGAACTTTGTACTGTATGATCGTCCTGAACTGCACACAAAACAAAACTTTTCACTGTATTTAGGTACACATGACAATAATAAATCAAATCAAGAAAGAACTTTGGGACATCCTGGAGGCATAAAAACAGCCATATAAATTCAGTTTCTGCCTTCACTTTCATCAAAAGTAGCTGCCAGAAAAGCAAGTACAGATGTGTTTTAAATAATTGGTCATTAACATCCAGCATTTTATCATTCAACTTTTGATGTCCATGAACAAACATATTGCCCATACTATCTTTCTGTTGCCTCATCAAAACATGAAATCAAGTCAATTAAACACAATTGGCCCTAAACAGATTTGTGCTGGTTTTCCTTAATGAACCAACATTTGCCCAAAGGACAGTTTATTTTGTCTCTAGAAGAGATTTAAATGTCTTTGTGCAGTTTGTACGTGTTTTGAGGATCACAATACTTTTGATTAAATGTAGTGCAAGTCGATTTTTTTTTCTTTAAGATGGCAAAGAACATCAATACCAAACTGCATAAGTAAATCTAGAAAGTTCTGGGAGTCTCAAGGCTGAAAGTTGTTAATTACATCAAAAGTATATAACTTTGTATCACACAGCTCCTAAATACATTGGTTTATTTCTATTGTAAATGCAAAAAAAAGATAATTTGGAATACTTCTTAAATGTGATGGGGTGGTGTTGGTGGGGGATGGGGTGTGGTGTAGAAGTGGGCACTAAGCTCTGTTAGTAACTGGCACACAATTTTTGCAGCACTATTATCATTGGTGCTAAAGACTAAAGAGACTTGTGTATGGTTGTTCCCTTGTAAAATTGTCGTGAACTAGTTTTCTTACTGTGCAATGTATTTGCTTTATATGGCACAACTTCAGTTTGTCTTTGTCATTGGCTGACTCCTTTTCTGTCATACGTTTCTGGTCTGTCTTAGACTCCTTTTATTTCTTTTTCTGTATGTATGTCACACAGTTTTAGTTCCATGTGTAACACACTTCCTCTCAGTGTTGCTGCCTGCCTTGTAATTTTATTCTGTTACATTTCTTACATGTGCTCCATTAATGATACCTCCTACCCTTCTGCAATCTGTCAAAGAAGGAAATGCACATCAGGTTTGGCATATGGAAAGGTGCTGTAGAGATGCTACAAAGTGAATAGTGAAAAGAAAAATATGTCATTAAGACTAGTAAGGTCTGGGAGCGAGGGTCAGGTCAGGCTAGAATAAACAAGACTGAGCTGAATATTGTATGTAATAAAATTGTATGTAATTGTATGTCATAAACAGGGGGTGGGGTGCAGTGGAGAGAAGGATGAAGGTTAATGCAAGTATTGGATATTCAGAGCTGGGATTTTCAAAAGATTTTAAATGGTAAATTCCAGGCACAGCACCTGAATTTCCAAAAGGTCAGACAAATTAATGACAGAAACTGGCTCATTGTTTGACTGAGGATGTTGAGCAGTCACCTAAGGTTGGAGGCCTAATGGGTGGCCCTTCAGCACTGACATATTCTTAGTGACAAATGACTCCCAAACTAAATAGTGAAGCATGAAGCTAGATGCAATTCCCCTTCTTGCCTTATTTCTGGCAATGCAGCATTACATATATCTGCCTCCTACCCACCAGTATTCTGGCAGACCACCTCGATGCTCTTTAAATAAAAAATATTCAAGTTAACAAATTAACTGACAACCCCTTAAAAGTGAAATGCAGCAAAAATAAATCTTTCAAGGAAACTTATCAAATTTAAATATCATTTCTGGGACTTCAGTTCCTGCAGTACCTATCAGTCATGGAAGGTATCCACGGTACCAGTGAAGGCCACATATTCTCTCGCCATGACAACCAAATGTGAATGTAACTATGGAAAAATGTCAGGCTGTCAGGCCAAACCATGCCTTCAACTACTCAATGCCCAGATCTGTTGATGGCTATCTCTAGTAATTCTAAGGAACAGGCGAGCATAGATGTATTCCAATCTGATTAACCCCTCCTCAATGGGTGGCCAACGATTAAGAGTGAGATGTTGAACATAACCCAAAAGTTGAGGAGCAGCCCCTCCAAATATTAAAAAAAACCCTTAGATCAGCTTTCCTTCAAGTGTGCTGAAGATCTTTCATCAATTATCCACCAGTTTATCTTCAACAACACAATTAACATATTACCACGCAGCTTGACTAGCTGAAATGGCAACTGCAGATTCCACAGGGTGAGAGACAGAGTGAAAGCCTCAACATGGGGGTGACCTCCTAAGAAGAAGTTGCCTATTTTTAATCTGCAAAGCTGCTTGGATGTGCCATCATTATCAGTGCCAGCAATCTTTAGATGTGTGAGGGGAAAGGGGTTTCATACTGTCCTTTCCCCAACATGTCCCCCTTATTTCACACCCTGAACTCACTACTGGAGCAGCGAACCTGTGTTTCTGACTGAAGGGTCCAGTTGGTGTAGGGACTGTACCTTATCTGACCCAGAGGCTCCCCCATTGGAAATGGTTTGGAGCTTGGATGGTAGTGGATGAACTGCACCTCCAATCTCAGTCCTGACCGATTTGAAAATCTGGCTCAGGTTGTTGAAGCACTGTGTTCAGGAAAACTAAGCAGACCTTCCATCCTGATAAAGCTTTTGACAATAGCTTTCAAGATAGCACAGGATTGCTTGTGAGATTGGAGCTTTGTGGGGAACGATTGGTGCCTTGAATATGAAGGAGGAGGACTGAGGATTGGAGGCACAAAGGATTATTTTGGAAATGATGGACTCAGAAGGGTTAGGATTTGGGAGAAATAAAACTGCATTCTATGGACAATTAAAAACATTCTCAGGAACCTGATGATGTTAGAAACACTAAGTGTGTCAGAGTGTAGGTAATGTTTCGAAAGGAGATTGACTCATCATTTTCACAGAGGCTTACCTTGGTTTATATGCTATTTTGCTGTAAGATTCAACATATCAAGAGAAAGAAAAACAACAAACTCAACTCAGTAACTCAAGCTAAACAGAAGTTTCAAGTTGAACCCCAATATTCCAAACAGTGCTGGATTTCTGAAGCCATGTACCAGGAATATATACGCATTGAACTTTGTGGGCAATACATTTTACTACGAATTGTTCAATTTTGAAATCAGTGTCTTTATTATAAATGGTTCACAAAAGAGCATATTTTCAGACAGTTGAAAATACACATGTAAACCAAACTGATTTTTTGGTTAAAAAAATGTGATTTTACATCTTACTCACTCTAGAATTTAACAACTGTGTTTGACACTCCAGTGCACTACTGACAGAATACTCTCAGAGACTCCATACTTAAATGAGATGCTAATCTGAGGGTCTGGTAGATCATGAAGAATCTATATCATCATATGAATGGCAGAGAAGTTCTCTAATTAGTCATAGCCACATTTATCCATTACTAACACAAATGACCTGATCATTTATCACATTGTTGTTTATAAATTGGCTATTGTGTACTAGTAATGACTGGGGATCAATTGGTCAGTTGGCTAAATGACTAGAGTGTGGTGCAGACTAATGCCTGTTCGAGTAGCATTCATGGAGAGCTGTCTCTTCATGTTACCAATGCTTGAGAAGTGACTACCATCAAGCTATACCTCACCAGTCAACTACCCATGGTGCTTTGTTAACTATGTCTCCTGGTCTTACTTAAGTTGTGAAGCCACATCACATGTACTTCTTTGGCTGTAGGGTGCAGGAACATCCTGTGGTTTGTGAAAGATGCCCTTTAAATGTAACGCCAATCTTCCTTTACCAACTCATTCAAGATTGGTACTTAATGACATCAATGAAATGTTTTTGACTCAAGCACATCGACCACAGAGATACCTGATCAGTACCTGAACATGTCTTTCATTACGGTTACGACATTTTCACGAAGAGCATCCGAGTTATGATGTTCTTCAGGAATGATATTTCAAACACCAGATTTATAAATTACAATTTTGAAAGCTATCGTCAGTTTATAATTTAGTTACAGATTGTCAAAATTTTGTTTCAAATAACTTCAGCATTTTTAAGTCATTAAAATGTTTTCAATGACCCCCCCCCCCCCAAGTTAAAGACCTAGTGCAGGTTCAGTTTAGTCCAGATGCAGGACTGTAATGTACTGTGAAGGCTTTAGAAACCCAGGATTCTCGCCCCTAGTCCTGGCACTCGCAACGTTCATGTGTGTAGTAAAAGGTCTGATTCATGAGCCTGCACGCTGGTGCCATCTTCTCAAATGTAATGTCTGCACCCGTAATGACCACCTCCAATTTTGATGTGCCCTAATGGATTCCCCCTGTTTGATCTTTGGTCATTGACCATTGCATCTGGCCCTCTAAATGACGTGTCCCTCCTGCCTACTGTTCTCATTTGGATGGCAAATGCAGAAGCAACCAATTAGTAAACACGTGCAGAGAACCAGGAGGCTAAGAGTTGAAGGCTCAATATCCACAAATGGTACGGGTGTTTGCTGACTCCCACAGGAACATTCAGTCCTATCTTTTTACCCGGAAATTTTGCATCTGCCAAAATAATTTCTTAGTAATACTCATGATGTAAGGATCCAGTGTTAAGATGAAGTAATTGGCTCTTGGGAAAGAAAGAAAGAAACAAGCACAGTGTGTAACTCCCTAAACTGGCAGCCTTGGGATTGGTCCTTTGCTGGATCATAGAATTTGCCGGGCTACAGGTGGTCAAGTTTAAAATAAAAGTAAAACTGCCATAGTCTTACCAGAGCATAGGGCTGCTCTCTCATTAGAGACAGACAACTGGGGGTTGTTTTACCCGAGGGTCACCACACCTCAGGTGAGGTTGAGAGGAGTTATTCATGGAAACCCCAGCTGATGTAGGAATTGAACCCATGCTATAGATGCCACTCTGCATTGCAAACATCCACTTCCCTCATCACTAATACAAGGTTCACTGCAGAAATTCACCAAAGATCCATAGACTGTACCTTCCAAACTCATGACCACTTCCATCTAAAGGGACAAGAGCAGCAGATACATGGGAACACCACCACCTTCATGTTCCCCTCACCATCCTGATTTGGAAATATATCAATGTTGCTGGGTCAAAATCATGGAATTCCCTCCTTCAGGTCATTGTGGGTCAACCCACAGCAGGTGGACTGCAACGGTTCAAGAAAACAGCTCACCACCACCTTCTCAAGGACAACTAAGGAGGAGCAATAAATACTGGCCAGCCGAGACCCACATCCCACAAATGAATATACTTCACTGACCCCGTGTCACGTCTATTCAATGCGCAAGCAATGCAAAAGTAAAGACCTAATCTTGACATTAATCAATCTCATCCCTCATGGATGAATGGTTTTCCAATTGGGCACCAAAAATGGAATTGAGGGTTTCCAGTCTGGACAAAATAATAAAAAGTAATTATATAAATAAAGAACAATGTAGAGCCCCTACAGAGAAAACCAGACACCCTGTGGGTGACAGAACACAGGTGTTGCTGGATCAGGCAGTACAAGTTGTAAAATTTCACATGCACAAACTAACAGCATTCTGCTTTTAACAAAATCATCAGCTTGTCAATAGTTAGTGATACAAGAACAGAAATTCCTGGAAAAACTCGGGAGGTCAGGCAGCATCTGTGGAGAGAAAGCAGTTTTGGGTCCAGTGATCATTCTGAAGGTCAGCTCTAATGATGCAAGGGCCGAAGTGCGTAACTTAAACTCTCAATAGGTACAGTAAAGGAAGTCATTTGGTCAGCAGTCTAGAATATGTAAACATAGGCTACTTTACTTTCAACTAGTAAGCTATATACCTTATTGAACAGAATTCAGTAAGTAGACAGAGTTCAGATGACTCATGAATCAATATCGTGCTCTTTCCTGTTCAGCTCCATCTACATCAAATGTAGAATGTAGAATGTAAACAAAATTCAAGACAAACTTGCCACATATACATTTTGTACATCTTAGCAATATTTGGCAGGAAACGAAAAGCACTTTCTGACAACTTTTGTTGATTCAGTTATGTTTGGGCTAGCCTTGGATTTTTTTTAATTGAAGTTAAACATCCTTTGAATTTCTTTACCTGAGGTTGGCAGTAGAGGAGTGTAAAGAAATTCCACTTGTCGTACTAAAACCTGATTGCAAAACAAACATGAAAAAAGGACCATTGTCAGACATGAAACAGCTTCTCCACTTCTGGTTAAAATCGTGCTCCCTTTGTACATTAGATATCATTTGATGCCTTATATTTCAATAGTTCTGTCACTTCACAAACAGAATTAATCTTCTAAAAGTTGAAAAATCATCCAACTCTTGGTACTCATAAGAGACATCTGCAACACTGGTCTGTTTTCATAACTAATCATCACTAAATATAGTCTTGAAGGTTTAAGATATTCAACTTACAACAAATTCTAATAAAACTTAACAAAACATATGTTGGCACAAATCATCTACATTCTTGATAGTTGGAGATTGAACATTTCCTGAAAGATTCAAGTCCCAATACACTGACCACATCATAATCATCTGGAAAAATTAAACTTGTGATGGGCAATTACATTGCATTTGGAAACCACTGAAAATGTTCCCAATTCTGAAAATACTGATAGGTCAGTATTTATTGTCCATTCCTAATTGCCCAGAGGGCAGTTAAGAGTCAACCACATTACTTTCAGCCTGGAGTCATATGTAGTCCAGACCAGGTAAAGAAAGCAAATCTCCTCCTCTAAACGATATCGGTGAACCATATGGGTTTTTCCCCCCGATAATAGATTCATGGTCATCATCAGGCACTTGAAATTCAAGATATTTTATAAATTGAATTAAAATTCTACCTTGGCAGTATTTAAACTCAGGTGTTAGGAACATTGCCTTGGTCTCTGGATTAACAGTTCAGCGATAAATCCATTAGGCCATTACCTCCACTAATATTCACCATTAGGCCATTACCTCCACTAATTTCGGGCATAAGCCCTTCCTGAAGAAGGGCTTATGCCCGAAACGTCGATTCTCCTGTTCCCTCTCCTGTTCCCTGGATGCTGCCTGACCTGCTGCGCTTTTCCAGCAACACATTTTCAGCTAATATTCATTATACCCTAGATGAGGCTACCAAAGGTCTGATGATAATCTCCACCATTTTTTTGTTTGATGTTAAACTGAATATTTTTTTAAAAAATATTTTCTAGCTAACATTTTTGGCTGCATGGTATTTTGTCCATAACTTTGAATATTGATAGAAGTCATTAATTTAGTAATTCTTACATTTCCTTATTGCCTATTGTTGTTTCGTAGCATATCTTTAATGAATCTACATTCTCTGTTGCATTGTTTCTAAATATATTTAACAAACATTTTGGTGTAGCTTTAATCTCATGTTCAAGTTTTGTTTAATATTCCATTTGTGCAATTCTTTTTTTTTGTCTCCCCTTCTTGCTTTTTATAACTCAATAAAGCATCTGGGTTCCTCTTATAATTAGGTCAGCTTTTTATTTTAGCATGTCTCTTGCTCATTTGTCGACTGCAGGTGTTGAACTACATAAATCAGAGCAGGATCTATAGACTTAATGGTAAGGTCTTAGGGAGTGTTGCTCAACAAAGAGACCTTGGAGTGCAGGTTCATAGCTCCTTGAAAGTGGAGTTGCAGGTAGATAGGATAGTGAAGAAGGGTTTGTTATGCTTTCCTTTATTGGTCAGAGTATTGAGTACAGGAGTTGGGAAGTCATGTTGCTGCTGTACAGGACGTTGGTTAGGCCACTGTTGGAATATTGCGCGCAATTCTGGTCTCCTTCCTATTGGAAGGAGGTTGCAAAACTTGAAAGAGTTCAGAAAAGATTTCCAAGGATGTTGCCAGGGTTGGAGGATTTGAGCTATAGGGAGACGCTGAACAGGCTGTTTTTCCTAGAGGGTTGGAGGCTGAGGGGTGACCTTATAGAGGTCTATAAAATCATGAGGGGCATGGATAGGGTAAATATCCATGGGTCGGGCAGTCCAGAACTAGAGGGCATAGGTTTAGGATGAGAGGGGAAAGATATAAAAGAGATCTAAGGGGCAACTTTTTCACGCAGAGGTTGATATTGTGGGTCTGGAGTCACGTGTAGGCCAGATCAGGTAACAATGGCAGATTTCTTTCCCTGAAGTCCATTAGTTAACCAGATGGGTTTTTCCTGATTATCAACAATGGTTTCATGGTCATCACTAAACTTTTAATTTCAGGTATATATTAACTTCAAATTCCATCATCTGCCACGGTATGATTTGAACCCAGATCCCCAGAACATTACCTGGGTTCTGGATTAATAGTCTCGTGATAATGCCATTAGGTATTACCCTAATATCCAGTAAACCCCTTTTGCACCCTCTCCATATCTTTCAATAAAGCCTCCATATCTTTCCTATAAAGTGGTGACCATAATTGCACACAACATTTCAAAATGTGGCATAACTAAAGTCTTATACAGCTGCAACATGACTTGCCAACTTTTGTACTCAATGCCCTGACCGATGAAGGCAAGCATGCTGTTTTTGTCTTCTTTACTACATCATTCACTTGTGTTGCCACTTTCAGGTAGTTATGGACTTGCAACCCAAAATCCAACATATATTAATACTCTTAAGGCTCCTGCTGTTTATAGTATACTTTCCTCTTGTATTTGACCTCCCAAAATGCATTCACCTCACACAATCCGGATCAAACTCCACCTGCCATTTCTCTATCCAACTTTCCAACTAATTTATATCCTGCTGTATCCCTTAACTTTCTTCACTATCCAATTTTTGTGTTGTCTGTAAACGTACTAACCAGACCACCTCCATTTTCATCCAAGTAATTTATATATGTTACAAACAACAGAGGTCCCAAAACTGATCCTTGTGGAACATTTCTGGTTACACAGCTCTCGTCAGAAAAACAACCCTCCACAACTACCCTCTAGTATACCCTTCTAAGACCAAGGGTATCAATCTATCAACTCACTGTGGATCCCATGTGACTTAATCTTCTGGACCAGCCTACCATGAGAGACCTTGTCAAATGCTTTAGTAAAGTCCAAATAGACAACATCCACTATCCTACACTCATTAATCATCTTTGTCACTTTCTGAAAACACTCAATCAAATTTTTGAGACAAAGCCATGCTGACTATCCCAATAAGTCCATTTTTTTCCAAATACAAATAAATAGTGTCCTTAAGAATTTTCTCCAATAATTTCCCTAATACTGATGTAAAACTCACCAGCCTATAATTTCCTGGATTATCCCTGTTGTATCCTTAAACAAATGAACAATATTGGTTATTCTTCTAGTCTCTGGGACCTCACCTGCAGCTAAAGAATAGAACAGAATAGAAATTTATTATCACAGGTACTTTTACATGAAAAACAGAATGAACATTTTTATAAATCAACCCATCATAGTGCCACATCAATACAAAGAGGACACAAAGATCTCTGTCAAGGTGCCATCTCCCCCCTTGCTTCCCTCAATATCCTGGAATAGATTCCATCTGGCCCTAGAAACATATGTAACTTAATGTTTTTCACGACGCCCAATACCACCTACTTTGACATGCCCTAGATTATCAACAAATCCCTCCCTAATATTACCATCATCACTTTCTTCTCCTTGGTAGATAATGATATGAAGTGCTATTAAGGAGTTTACCCACTTCCTCTGATTAGAAGCATAAATTCCCTCCTTCATCCTTGAGTGGACCTATCCTTTCCCTTGCTATCTTCTTGCTCCTCATATTCCTATAAAAGACTTTGGGATTTTCCTTAAGCCTTCTCGCCCCTTTCCTGGCCCCGTTTTTGCCTTAACCCTTTGTTTAAGTTCTTTCCTCCTTTTTTACTCAAGTGCTTTATCTGATTCCAGTTTTCTAAACCTTATGCATTCTTCCTGTTTCTTTTTGACTAAACTTTCAAGATCTCTTGTCATCTAGGGTTCCCATCCTATCTTTAATCCTCAGAGGAACACGCTGGTCCTAAACTCTGATCAACTGGCCTTTAAAAGACACCCATAAGTCAGATATGGATTTACCCTCAATCAGCTGCCCCAATCTAATTTCTCCCATTCCTGTCTAATACTGTTGAATTAGCCTTCCCCCAATTTAGCAGTTTCATCTGAGGATCAGTCTTATCCTTATCCACAACTATCCTAAAACTTATCAAATTATGATTGCTGCTCCCAAAATATTCCCCCACTGAAACGTTGATCACCTAGCCAGGCTCATTCCCCAATACAAGGTCTAGAATGGCCCCTTCCCTAGTTTCAAAAAACCTTCCTCGATTACCTTACAGACTGTCAGCTGACAGCACCAATATGAGGCTCAAACCCACAACCCTGAAATTACACATCTTATGCTTTACCAGCGGAGCCAAACAGGCCTGCAAGGAACTTGCTGGAAGTAAAATATACAAACTTTATTTCGAAAAGGGAAATATGCGCCGAGCATAGGCCATGAATTTCCCAAAATAGTAAAAACATCACAGTAAGAGCCATCCATAAAGAGGTTTCTGTCCTGTCAAGTTGTAAGATCCAGAATGTGGAAAAGAGGAGAAACTAACAACACTAGCACAATACACCAAATAAATAGTGCATTAACACTGCAAAATTTCTGCAGGTGCAGTGTCAACAAGGTGTTCACAATTATTAGTTTTTACACTTGTGACCAAACATCCTGGAGCACATTCACAACATCTTACACATACAAGTCACAGCATTAATATAACTGACCAAAATTAGGGGCATACATTAAGATGTAGTTTACATTTCAAATATTTTAAACCTATGAAAATCTCTAAATTCATTAGCATTTTTCTCCAAAGGAGTCTGTTCGCATGTAGTCTTTTCTATCTGCTGTGAGAGATCCCAGAGATGCATAATACAAAGGAATGCTTTGCCAAACTTCCATGCTTCACTAATTTAGTGTTCACGGACCAATATCACTTCCAAGAATATAAAGGTTCATCACATCTTTAATAAGCATTTAATCTTTGAATACTCTCCATTCTACTGATTCCCTTAGCAAATTTTGCATAAGAAAAGGTTAAGGATGTTCGTGTGAGAAATAGAACATGCTTTCTTTGGACTCCAATGACAGCATCCAATCAGGTTGGATCTTGAAACACCCTTTTCTCTGGCCCAATAATGTATCTGAGCCTACATCCAAGAAGAGTATCCTCCTCCCTCAGTGCTAGACTTGGCCATTTCCCTGCATAACCCACTGACTCTTCAGGGACATTATCAAGTTTCGTCAATTGGGGTGACTCATCCAATCAGTTTTGGGCAGATTTCGACTCATGTCCTAGAGATGGAAGGCTAATGCTTAACTCACCGCTTTGGCAGGTCTCCATTGTTCCAGTGGGTCTTAAATAACAATCATACCATTTAATCACATTTAAATCTCTCACTTCCAATTTTGAATGTTTTTATATCAGCAACAATGAGATGACATCTTTGTTTATCAACATTTTCACTGAATGTTACAAAAACACGTCCATGTCAAATTCTGTTAGCCTGGGGATATTAAGAAAATGTTCATAAACTTTGACTATCACAGTTTTATGGCAGCTCTAAGCTTTGCAGAACGCCCACGTGGATTTTCATGAACTTCCCCCGGGCCCGGGGTCAACACTTTCTTCTGAGTGTGTGACCAATTCAAGATTGTCTGTTCAGGGTGGGATGAGCCATCCTCTTCCTGTTTTCTAAGTCCTTGTCTAATCTTTTGCCTTGCACTTTGGTTGAATTTCTCAGATATGTCAATACCATGCAGAAAACGTTTCACAATGCGGTCTTCAAGTGAATGAAATGTTAACACAACCAAGCGGCCTTGAGGTTTCAAGAATTTCTGAGCTGTTTTAAGTCCTTTATACAACTCATTCAATTCATCATTCACAAAGATTCGCAAGGCTTGGAACGTTTTGGTTGCCACATGTGCAGGTCTCTGAAGCAGGTCTTTACGAGCGTACATTGCTGCTGCTGGAAATGCTCCTGTGATATCCAGAAACAAAAAGAAAAAAAAATCATGTTTTTGAAGCAAAGTTAAAATAAAGTTTGTTTAATAAAAATAGTCTCCATACATGGTACATCTTGGGAAACAAAATATGATTAATTAATTATTTTGTAGCACAGAACATTACCAATGCGACACAAAATCAAAGCATTTTGTCTCACACACAACAAGCAGAACTTGTGACAAAATTAAACAAACTTAGACAGGCAAAGGCCATACATCGCATCTTTTGCACTGCGAAAAGCATTGTGGATCTTGTCAATCCCTGCTGCATTCTCCATGGCAATGTCCTGGCTAATCAGAGTCCACCAGCCTGATCGGAGTTTCGTCAGTGAGATTAACAATTCCTGCTGCATCTCCATGTTAGCCAAGGTTTATCAAATCAACACCTTCATCTCATACTTAAAAATTGGTGCTCCCCCACCCCCCTTCTATGTTTGGTTTCTTGAATGCAAGGTGAAGAGCTTCGACTTCATGTCTCATTTTTAGCAATGATTAAAATATGCAATATGTAGATCGGAAAATACAACGCACATCTAATTTTATTGGTATGGGTCATACTGCAGTCAACTTTTTCTATCTAATGTCTTACTAAGCAGTTCAAAGATGATAATGATGCACATCATGAAGAATTTCAAATGCTAATCAAATTTAAAATGTAGGAGAGAGAGCACACGCACCCATTCTTATCGTGTGTCCTTTCAGTCCAGTCATATTCTGTCACACTGTTCAAGTTTGTTCCTGGTGTCCCTACTACGCCTAACCTATTGCATTGTAATTGCTGTAGAGATCTCAATGCTACTGAAATCAGAGCATTTGATCATTCAACAGCTGTTCAATACCTGTGATTCCACTCAGTTCTTGAGGTTAACAACAAAACCAACTATCGGATGTGAAAAGTGAAATTATGGAACGTGATTGCATCAGCTACCAATTAAAAGTACATGGTACAGGTACTTTAAATTAATTTTACCTACAACTGCATTCTTCCTGCACAGATATTTTCAGATCAGCAGATTAGGCATGAACATAAACTGTGGGATTTTACAGTTTATCCTCCCTTATTCTGAAGGCAGTTCATAATAATGTGACACAACAGATTCACTTTTATGCTTGTCATGAAGTGATCTGAAGATAATAGACTCACTAGAAAGCTACTTTGACAAACTCAATTTTTCTTTTGTACTACAAGATCAAAGTGGGGGCAATGCACACTCATTGAACTGAATAAAGTCAAACACAAACCATTCTACACTGAAGTTACTTTATTGATAATTAAGTAAAAATAATTTTCACTACAACAGAATGCGCAATAAAATTTAAATACTGCCTCGGAGATTCAACACAAACAGAAAAGAAATTAAGTGCTTGCTGAGAAACAAACAATTAATCGGCCATATATATTGTGTTTTGGTGTGCAATTATTATGCTCAATTTAAAATGCAGCTGTAACAAAATAAATTCTTCCATGTAATAGCAAGAGTAGTATTTGCTGTTTTTAATTCATGCACGTATGTAGAACCTTTGCAGAGCACTACATTTCAAACACTAATAATTTTTACCCCAACATGTTATTTTAAATTTGGCCATCGAAATGAGGTGATAGTGCTGCAGAGTAAAATGGCCTTCTATTTTGTGCTTAATTGTACTTTAAAGAAAGCAAAATTTGATTTTAAAAAACTGCAATTACTAGCTTTAAAGTTAAGTAAACAATTAAGCATTTCAATATAGAAACCAAGCTCTTCTAACTGGAACATCTTTTAAAATGTATCACCACATTAAATTTAAGCACAGACAAACTGTTTAATATAAAGAATGTATAGCAGTTGATTATATATGATATGTGCATGACCACACAAGTTATTAGCAAGTACTTTTGAGTTCTGAATGTCGGAACTTCATTTATCTGTCCAATGGTAATGTATTTGAGGATCAGCTAACAAGCCTCAGTCTGCTTGACACAGATCTGATTCTAGGATAGCAAGTGTTTTCAAATAGTTTAAGAAAGAGTTTCTACAGGCCTCATTGATTTTTTTAAACCTGTTGTTTAGTGCAAAGTGGTCCATTAAATATGCCCCGTGCTGTTTTAAAGCACCTCACCTTATTTACTGAGCATTTAAACTAGGGGTGATCTTGCATTGTGCACCTCCTGTGCAGTGTGACCTGTGTGCCTCACTGTGTCTAAACACCCTATGATCTGTATGTCCTTGCTTCTTATTATGATCTGCCTCTACTACTTGCAAACAAAGCTTTTAATGTACACGCGACTACAATAAATTAAATCAAATCATATCAATGTTCAGAAATCTCAGTAAAGATTGCCACCATTTAAAGCCAGATTGCCAAATATTGTAAGTGACACTCTCATTTTGATGGCTGTGTTTGACCTGACCACCCTGAACTGCCATGTCACAGTGTTTTTGTCTGTTGCCGACTGCGTTTTTAAAAATTACTTTAATTTAACTGGTTTGTTTGCAACTCCATCCCTGGCCAACACTGCTGACCATGAGTCAAATAACTCCACAGAGGCTGGTATCCTGTCATCAAGTCATCCTTTATTTACACACAGAAAATCCTTGACTCTGGTACAACCTTGTCAGCATGTCAGATACTTCTGTTTTTATCTGTCAGACAGGGTTCCCGGATTGAACAAGCTTAATAGCCCCAATCAGGGAACACATATTCTATGAAGTCCATCTAGCTGACCTTGTTACAATCAGTACACCGTTCCCCCTCTGAGTCGAAGGACACTGGCCAGTTCTTTATCGTGTAGCTCTTCCTGGGACATTTTAGCACCAGCTCAGGTTCCTCTGACTCTGCCTCAGATATGGGCAGCTTGTAATGCACAGTAGCTCACCTCTTGCATCTGGAGCGTCTTGAAAGAAATTCATTCTCTTCCTCAGGTGGCAAAGGCAATGAGGCAGCAACAGTTACTGTGTCCATCTCAGAATCTGAGATTTGTTCAACACTTCCCAAACAGTGAGAACCCATGGGCTCTAGAACACTTGGAAAGGCAGTCAAGAGGCTGAGCACATTTTGCTCCAGACTCCTTTGTGAATTTGCAGCTTTCACATGGTCCATGAGATGGTTCAGGACCATCGCACTGACCTGAACTTTGGCCATCACTGCAGCTGGCCTCATGTTGACCATGTCTCTTATCCATGCAGGGCCACAGTCCCTACACCAAACTTCATCCCCTGAGGTAAATTGTCTCTCTCGCTTAGCGGAGTCATGTGTCTGGCAGAGGTGTTCCTGATGCCATTTCATCATTATCCTCCATTCCGGTAAGATCAGATTTAACCAGGTGTGGAGTCTTCTCCCCATTAGCAACTCTGCCGGAGCTACCTCTGTAGTTTCGTGAGGGGTGGTCCTGTAATCGAACAGGAACTGTGACTGTTGGTGTCTAGTGAAGCTGTAGGCTGTTTCTTTAAGCCTACCTTCAAAGTTTGGACTACTGTTTCTGCCAGACCATTGGGTAATGGATGGTATGGAGCTGTCCTTATGTGTCAAAATGCCATTCAATTTTAGCAAATGCGCAAATTCCCTGCTGGTAAAAGTGAGGACTGCAGATGCTGGAGATCAGAGTCTAGAGTGTGGTGCTGGAAAAGTACAGCAGGTCAGGCAGCATCCGAGTAGCAGAAGAATCAACGTTTCGGGCAAGATCCTTCATCAGGTGGAGTTTAGCCCTGGTTGAGTTTAGCCAGTTTCTAGCAGCAACCTTTGCTCGGGACAATCACTCCAGGCAGGCAGTGACCAGTGGGGTACCACAGGGATCAGTACTAGAACTGCAGCTTTTTACAATATATGTTAATGATATAGAAGATGGTATTAGTAATAACATTAGCAAATTTGCTGATGATACTAAGCTGGGTGGCAGGGTGAAATGTGAGGAGGATATTAGGAGATTGCAGGGTGATCTGGACAAGTTAGGTGAGTGGTCAGATGCATGACAGATGCAGTTTAATGTGGATAAATGTATGGTTATTCACTTTGGTGACAAGAACAGGAAGGCAGATTACTATCTAAATGGAATCAATTTAGGTAAAGGGGCAGTACAGAGAGATCTGGGTGTTCTTGTACACCAGTCAATGAAGGTAAGCATGCAGATACAGCAGGTAGTGAATAAGGCTAATAGCATGCTGGCCTTCATAACAAGAGGAATTGAGTATAAAAGCAAAGAGGTTCTTCTGCAGTTGTACAGGGCCCTGGTGAGACCACACCAGGAGTACTGTGTGCAGTTCTGGTCTCCAAATTTGAGGAAAGACATTCTGGCTATTGAGGGAGTGCAGCGTAGGTTCACGAGGTCAATTCTTGGAATGGCGGGATTACCTTACACTGAAAGACTGGAGCGACTGGGCTTGTATACCCTTGAGTTTAGACGACTGAGAGGGGATCTGATTGAGACATATAAGATTATTAAAGGTTTGGACACTCTGGCGGCAGGAAACATGTTTCCGCTGATGGGTGAGTGCCGAACCAGAGGACACAGCTTAAAAATACGGGGTAGACCACTTAGGACAGAGATGAGGAGAAACTTCTTCACCCAGAGAGTGGTGGCTGTAT
Organism: Chiloscyllium plagiosum; assembly: GCF_004010195.1. Classification (NCBI taxonomy): domain Eukaryota; kingdom Metazoa; phylum Chordata; class Chondrichthyes; order Orectolobiformes; family Hemiscylliidae; genus Chiloscyllium; species Chiloscyllium plagiosum. Next base: position 11,428,986 of record NC_057725.1, read on the forward strand.
GGAATGCTCTTCCCGAGGGCAGGGGAGGCCCAGTCTCTAGATTCATTAAGAAAGAGTTGGATAGAGCTCTCAAGGATAGTGGAATCAAGGGTTATGGAGATAAGGCAGGAACAGGATACTGATTAAGGATGATCAGCCATGATCATATTGAATGGTGGTGCAGGCTCGAAGGGCAGAATGGCCTACTCCTGCACCTATTGTCTATTGTCTATTATCTGATATTGCCAGCTGTGCTTCCAGAAAATTCAAAACCATTTCGGACTCTTTTCGTGGTAGTTCCACTGATGGTGTACCTGCAAGTGGGAGTCATCTCAATGCAACCACATTTGCTACTTAGCCACCCAGATGGTGCTTCAACTTATAATTTGGTGTCATGGCGCAACAAAAACACCCTCTCTCTCAACGCCAGCAAAACTAAAGAACTGGTCATTGACTTTACTAAGAAAGGAGAACACGCTCACACCTACATAAACAGAGCAGAGTTTGAGAGGGTTGACAGCACTAGGTTCCTCGGAGTGACATTGAATGACAACTTGTGCTAGTCTTCCCATGTAGTTGTGACAGTCAAGAAGGCACAACAATGCCTCTTCTTCCTCAGGCGGCTCAGAAAATTTGGCCCATCCATAAGAACCCTCACCAACCTCTACAGATGTACAATTGAAAACATACTGACCAGGTGCATAACAGCTTGGTATGGCAACTGCTCTGCCGTGAGAAACTACACAGGGTGGTGGGCACAGCCCAGGTCATCAGAGGTGCCAACCTTCCTTCCACAGACTCCATTTACACAGCTTGCTGCCACAGAAAGTCTGTCAACATCATCAAAGACCTTTCACACCCTGGTAATGATCTCCTACAATCTCTTCCATCCTGCAGAAGATACAGAAGACTGAAAACATGCACCAGTGGGTCCAGGGACAGCTTTTTCCCTGCCATTATTAGACTATTGAATGGACTCTCTAGCCTTAAATAATGTTGGTCTTGCTAAGGTTCATCTCTCTTGTACAACCTGTGCAATGTTACTTGTATGTCTCTGTCTAAATCTTTTGCTCTGTACATCCTTGCTTACTTTGATCTCCCAGTATTGTTCATAAACAAAGCTTCTCACTGTACTTCAGTACAAGTGACAATAAATAAATAATTATACGCACTTAGTGTTAGAACACACTGTTGAATTTGGCCTGAAGCTATGGCCTCCTTCTTTAGAGACCACAATTTCCCTTCCCACGTGGATAAAGATGCCCTCCAACGCATCTCATCCACATCCCGCACCTCTGCCCTCAGACCCCACCCCTCCAACCGTAACAAGGACAGAACCCCACTGGTGCTCACCTTCCACCCTACCAACCTTCGCATAAACCAAATCATCCGCAGACATTTCTGCCACCTCCAAACGGACCCCACCACCAGGGATATATTTCCCTCCCCACCCCTTTCCGCATTCCGCAAAGACCGTTACCTCCGTGACTACCTGGTCAGGTCCACGCCCCCCTACGACCCACCCTCCCATCCTGGCA
>NC_057725.1:11430992-11476126 GCF_004010195.1 Chiloscyllium plagiosum
CATCCCCTCCCCCACTCACCTATTGTACTCTATGCTACTTTCTCCCCACCCCCACCCTCCTCTCATTTATCTCTCCACCCTTCAGGCTCTCTCCCTTTATTCCTGATGAAGGGTTTTTGCCCGAAACTTCGATTTTACTGCTCCTCGGATGCTGCCTGAACTGCTGTGCTTTTCCAGCACCACTCTAATCTAGACTCTGGTTTCCAGCATCTGCAGTCATTGTTTTTAACCTATGGGCAACACTGCTTTGTCCTCTAAAAGTAGACCTAGCAAGGGTGTGTGGTCCGTTGTTATTACAAATTTATGCCTGCAAAAGGTAATGGTGGAACTTTCTGACTCCAAACATGGGCACCAACGTCCTTCTCTATTTGGGTGTATATACGCTCTGCTTTAGACAAAGTCATGGATGCATATGTTATTGGGGGTTCCTCTCCACTGGGCCAGCTATGAACTAATGCTACCCTGATGCCATACAGGGAAGCATCGCATATTAATAGCAGATCTCACTTGGGATTATAGTGTGCCAACACCTTCGAGGATAATCATTGTTTCTTCACTTTTTTGAAGCTATGGCTTGGCTATGTGACCATTTCCAAGGCTGACCATTTTTTTTAAGGGTTGATACAAAGGTGTCAGGATGGAGGCAGATTACGTATGAACTTTCCACAATAATTTGCCAGCCCAAGGAAGGGCTTAAGCTTCAGTACAGATGTGACAAACGGGGCACCTTTAATCACCCTCACTTTATCTTCCAACAGGTATAACCCAGTCTTTTTGACTCTGTAGCCCAAGTAAGTTTCTTGCAGTGCCTTGAACATACATTTTCCCCTTCTAAGGTGAACACTGATTTGGGGGAAACATCTAAGGACCATGTCCAAGTTCTTTAAGTGCTCTTTACTGGTCTCTGTGATGAGCACATCACCTAGATAAATGTGACCTGGGGTGGACTTTGTAAAATATCCTCCGTTATCCACTGCCAAATTGCAGTCTTGTATATTGGTGCAAAACTTTATGTGTATTAATTGTTGCAAACTTCTAGGAATCCTCATCTGACCACAACTGCCAGTACGCATGGCTCATGGCCAGCTTTGTGAAGGACAGCCTTCTTGCCAGTGCTGCGTATAAATCCTCTTTGCAAGGGCCTGGATATTTATCCAGCTGTAAAAAGCAGTTTACCATTTGTTTAAAATCCCCACAAAGGTGACTCGACCTGTCAGGCTTAACAATTTGTATGACAGGTGCTGCCCATTCCACAAACAGGACTGGTTTGATGAATCCTTTGCTTTCCAGCCTTCTGATTTCAGCCTCTATTTTTGCCGGTAAAGCAAATGGCATTGAGCGAGCCCCTTGCAGAGTCATGGAATTACTTCCTGGTCAACATTCAAGGTGGCCTTGGCTTCTTTGATAATCTCTAGAACTTCCTAAAAAAATTCCAGTTATTTAATTAGAACTTCACTCAGATAGTCATTTTCTAATCAAAAAATGTTGAGCCAGTCCAGGTGAATCTTTCTCAACCAATTTTGCCTCATCAAGCTTCAGCCCAAGCCGTTTACTACAATCAGTGGTAATTGAATCAGCTGCCTCTCGTAAGAGACCAGAATCAAAGTTGTACCCTTAATCTGTAAAGGTTCCTTGGTATAGATTCTCCGTCTACTGAGATCTTGTGCAAACATAAAGATTGGAGTCCAGAGTGAATTTTGTTAAAGACTGGTTCTGCGATCACTGATACAGCTGTGTCAGTATCGACCGTCATTAGAACTGGGTGACCAGATGTTTATTTTGACTGATTCTGATTTGGATGTTGCTAAGCAATTTAACTGTTCCAAACTAGATACAGGTGGACTTCTCAAGGTGTTCACTTCTCTGGATACCAGCCCATGAGTTTTCTTATTGAATTTAGGTCTAGTGGGACTCTTGCTGTCTCGAGTCTGCTTACTGGCAGCTACATGGACGGCTTGCCGGCCTGGAGCCCAAAGAAAATTGTAACCATTTGGCCGAGGCTTGGCTTTGTTTTGGGGTCTGCTGTGGGCTAACCTACAGTCCCTCTGTTCAGGGTGTGCCCTGAGCGAGGCTATGCAATTGCGTTCACACGTGTGGTGTTCCCCAAGATCAGTCAGACTGCTGAGGGTGCCCACTGCCACCAGAACACCTTGCAACTCATATGCTACACTTGTCACATTTTCCAATGATAAAGCCAGTTGTAGTGCATGCTTGAAGTCCAGTTTGGCTTCAGCCAGTATGTGCTTTTGACTGGTTGCACCATTAATCCCATATATTCAATGGTCTTTCAACATCTTATTAACAGTTAAACCAAAAAAGCAGGAAAGAACAGTTCTGTCTAGCTTGAAGATTGTGGAGAGGCTTCAAGGAGGATGACATGATCGACACTTCAGAAGGTCACAAAAACAAGGAGGGAATGTTTATTCTTGTCATAGCCACATGACACATTAATTGCGACATTAGTGAAAGCTGCTTCAGTGCTGTGACTGGTGACAATTTCTAGATAATTTCTTTTTTCATTCACTTATGAATTAGGAAGTTAATTTCTCTGACTCCCAGAAAAGGAAAGGACAGTTGGAAAGGCAATTTTCAACTTCTGTTTGGATTTGACACAAATTCACTAACCTCTGGCAAACCTACACCTTCAACGGCATGCTACATCCAGGTAAAGAGGGGACATTTTAAAAATCCTTTTGTTTTGCTGCGACAACGGTTTTAAATTATTTTATTCTGTAGTTTTATCATATTTCAATTAAAATGTAACATTAGTTAAAAAGAAAGAATCTATTTAAAGCTTAGAATTTTATTACCAACTAACTGTGAAAAATAATAAAATGCAAAATCCAACAGACACAAGCACAGATGTAAAGTTTTAAAAAGATTGGGGAGGTAAGACAGTAGGAAGAAAAAGAGTTCTGATGAAGAGTCACCAGACTTGAAAGATTAACTCTGCTTTCTTCCCACACTGCTGCCGGGCCTACTGAGCTTCTCCAGCAATTTCTGTTTTTGCTTGAGGAACATAAAAAAGCATGAGTTTAGAAGGTTTTGAAGTCCTTGAGTTTTTACAATTTAACCTGAGGTCTTGGTAGTTGATGACTTGTATCTCAGGTATAGCAAAATTTGTAGATCCTTCAGTTCCAGTAAACAGCAGTTTCTATGATTTGTTTTGCCACATTGCCGGCTTTCAAACAGATGAGAAGGAAATAGGGAGGAGTCTTCTAGTTCTTACTGTTACAATCCATCTTCTTCCTGTCTGCTGCTCTGTCAAGTAGCGACTGAAATGTGACTTAGTTGTGTATTCACAAGTCTAGCTCTATCAGCTTAACAAGCTGGATTGTTGGAGACAACCCTTTCATGTCCAGTTGGTGCAACTTCTCACAAAAGTGTTGGTCAAAGCAAGAGGTGAGAGCATCTTGACACCTGTCTCTGTTGACTAGTTTCAATATTTTTAGTTCAAACGGTCATTGCAGTTCAGACAGATTGTTTCCTCCACATCGATTTCCTGAATTTGCCTCAATCGGTGGCCATTTCAAGTCCCTGTTTTGTACTTCTTGAAAACTATTGTAGCAGATGAAGGTTTCAGATGCTAAAATCAGATTATGAAAGTTGAAAGTTGATATTTCATATGCCAGTCACTATCGTTACAAGCCGACATTTCTTAAAAACTGTACTGTCCATGAAAACCCTATTACGAAAGGTGTTCTGAAACTTGAACATTCTCAAGCTCTTTAAAAAGGTTTTTCAAAAAATTCCAATTCCAGCTTTGCATTTTTACACAACTACAACCTGTTCATATTTTATTAATTTAAAAATAATAAAAGGATTTGTGAATGTTGGACAGAGTGGAAAATAATAATTGTGCTTACTGTCAGTACATCAAACAGTGTTGAAACAAGGAGTGTGTTTGTATTCTTATCCAACATCATTCTTATCCAATGCTGTTGAACATTGACTTTAAATGTTCAGCCTCAAGTGTAAAAGTACAAAACTTTTTTTTTGATGTTGTAGTCCAAAGCATTTTCTCTATTTCTAGTTTAGAACTACAAAACAAGGGTCTTGGGTTCAAAATTCTGCAGGTTTTGAGAGTCACAAATTCAGAAATATGTGCTTCTTGAGCCAAAGACAGGAGAATAATTATAAAAAAGAATTTTTAAACAAAAACAATAACTTAATTAAACTTTGAAAAATGACTTCCACCATTTCAAAATATTGAAAGTGCACCTGAATTTTCTCAAACTGTAAAAGGAAGCATTTTAGCATTCCTTAATTGTTCAGTCAGGGCTGTGGCAAATTAAACAGTTAGGTTACAAAATAACATCCATAATAGGTTGAACTCTCAAAGTCTGAAGCATTTATATCTCTCGTGTCCCAAAAAACAGTACTTTCTAAAACATTAATTCAGTCCAGGAAGCAATGGGTGAGTAATTTTAAGTTAAATTTATGTAAAACTATGTGCAAAACCTCAGGAATAATCACTATATTTGGGGCAGGCAATAATCTAGTGGCATTATTGCAGGACTATTAATCCAGACAGTCAAGATTAGAGTGGTGCTGGAAAAGCACAACAGGTCAGGCAGCATCTGAGAAGCAGCAAAATCGACGTTTCAGGCAAAAGCCCTTCATCAGGAATATTAATCCAGAGACCCAGGTAATATTCTGGGGACCCAGTTTCGAATTCTGCTGCAACAGATGGTGAAATTTGAATTCCATAAATACCTGGAGTCTAATGGTGACTATGAAACCATTGCCAATTGTTGGTAAAATGCATCTAGTTCACTAACATCGTTTAGGGAGGGAAACTGCTATTGTAACCCGGTCTGGCCTACATGTGACTCCAGACTCTAGCAATGTGGTTACATTTAACTATTCTCTGGGCAATTATGGATGGGCAATAAATGCTTGCCTGGCCAGTGATTTCCACATCCTGTGAATGAATGAAAAGTCTCTGCTGCAGCTCACTAAGGTATTCCAGTACAGTGAAAGCAGCAGGGAAATTAATTTTCAGACCAGGTTTTCAGCTGCCTTTGAAATCCATGAAGAATTCCAAAGATCAGCTCTGACATTTGAGCATAAGATAATTAATAAATTAATCATTTTTAAATTTCCCTGAGTGAGTTCAATACTGTTGGTTGTTTTCCAACCCAATTGCAACTGTTTGGATGATAAGAATTCATCAATACCATTAGCAATGAGCTGCTTCTCAAGTTCACTGAATTTCAGTTCAGATTGGAGTGAAAAATATTAAATTGTATATTTGTTGTGAATATTTCTGATTCCTTTCTAAAACATAAACATATTGTGGCTTGTATATTCATTCTATTATTTTCAATCAACAAAACTATGAAATATTCTGCATGTTATTAGATTAGATTAGATTACTTACAGTGTGGAAACAGTCCCTTCGGTCCAACAAGTCCACACCGACCCTCCGAAGAGCAACCCACCCAGACCCATTCCCCTACATTTACCCCTTCTCCCAATACTACGGGCATTTTAGCATGGCCAATTCACCTGACCTGCACATTTTTGGACTGTGGGAGGAAACCAGAGCACCCAGAGGAAACCCACACAGACACTGGGAGAATGTGCAAACTCAACACAGAGAGTTGCCTGAGGCAGGAATTGAACCCAGGTCTCTGGCACTGTGAGGCAGCAGCGCTAACCACTGTGCCACCAGTTATGGATGCACATGATTTTTTTGTTATATTTATCCACTTTGTCTGTCTTCAATATATTCTCCTTCAGTCATGAGGGTGCGAAGTTATAGAATATGGGTATTTTCACTGTTTCACTGAACCTGTTTCATTACAGACAACAGGAGGACTGTTTACCAGGACGTTAGTGGCTCTGCTGTTGTTTTCTCATCTCCAAAGCCATTCACACTCTCCCCCTCCCCTCACCACTGCTACAATCCAAAAATACAGAGTTCAGCCATGACAGCAAACAGAAAGCACTCAGCTTTTTGGCCAGTAGAGCAAATATCACATGAGGGCGGTTGAATTACTGAGTCGGGGCTGATAATTGAATGTCTGACTGGGAATCCAGATTCTACTCCTAGTACTGGGAAGAGTTACTAAGACAGCGTTTAGAAGTTACACATCAATAGAGAAATAGTCATAACCACAGCATGCTCCAACTTCAACTGTGCATATTGATTCAATTCCCTCCCACTTACTGGCTCAGTAACTCTCTAGAGCCAGTGATGACGCCATTAGCAGCTTCTGTTTAAGAACAAATAAAAAGACAACAGAAATAAATAAGAGCATGATAACTTTAATCGTGTTTCTTTACAAACCTGTACTCTTGAAAAAGTAGAGACTGATTGTGATACCCACTTAAGGTGACCGAATCATCATTCATCTTACAACAAAAACTTGAAAGTGTTTTCAAGAAAATCAAACAAAAGATTATTTATTATTATGTTCTTAAAATTTGTATTATGATTAACTTGTTAATTTTTCATTTTCTTTCATGGAATATAGTTGACAAGCGTTGATTACCTGTTTCACCATTTTAGACGGCAGTTAAGAGTCCATAAGGCCATTTTCCATAAGAGAGGTAGTCGGCCATTCAGCCTATCAAGTCTGCTCCACTATTCAATTAGATCATGATTGAAACATATATTCCTGCCTGACGTTTTAAAAATGATCTCCGTTTGCTTGTAGGGATCAACCATTTGGAAAGCAATTTGAAATTATTAAGTGCATGCAAGGAAAGAATTCCAGATATAGAGATAAAGGGGATGTGATTAGAACTATTTGATCATGCATCAGATAAATGGTAACATGAGCAGGTTAGACAGGTTGGTCTATTTCTAAGATATAATGTCTACACATTTTGACGCAAGAGTCTCAACTTTCTTTGACGTGTGCAGGTATGTTTATCATTTCAAAGATAAACTAGACAAATAGTTAGCAGTCATGTTGTTTCACTTATTCAATCATGGATATAAGTATTGTTAGCAAGGCCAGCATTTATTCCTCTTCCTTAATTGTCCTCAAGATGATGGTGAGCTACGACCTTAAACTGTTGTTTGTAAAATACATCCACAGTACCAGCAGGAAGTGAATTCCAGGCTGTTAATCCAATAAGTTTAGATCAGAGTGGTGCTGGAAAAGCACAGCAGGTCAGGCAGCATCCGAGGAGGAGGAAAATAGATGTTTCGGGCAAAAGCTTTTCATCAGGAATAGATGATGTTGATCCAATGAGTGCGAAGATACAGATACAGATATAATAACTTGGCTGGAAGGAGAACTTGTTTGGAAAGTGTTTTCAAAAGGTGCCTTGGTGAGTTACTGCAGCGCATCAGGTAAATGCTGCACACTCCTACCACTGTGCATCGGCGATAGAGAGAGTGAATGTTTAAGGCATATAGGCAGGGTGTTCATATATCAGGCTGCTTTGTCTGCATGATGTCTAGCTTCTTGAATGTTTTTGGAATTGGAATCATCCAGGCAAGTGAAATGTAGTTCTGCACACTCCTGACTTGTGTTGCATAGCTTCTGACTTTCAAGAGATACTTGCCTTAAAAGGCTGAGCCCTTGACTTGCTCTTCTATAGATGGTCCACTTAAGTCTCTATTCAATGGTAACCCCCAGAATGCTGATGGTGGTGGTGGTGGAGATGAAGGGGTGGGTTCGTGGAAATACTTCCAATGAATATCAATGAAGATGGTTAGATTCTGTCTTGTTGAAGATGGTGATTGCTTGGCACTGTGTGGTGTGAACATCACTCACCACTTTTCACCATGAGCCTGCACGCTGTCGGGCTCTACTGTATTCAGTACTTGAGGAGGTTGAATGATTCTGACCAATACAATCATTCGTAAACATACCCACTTATGATGGAAGGGGGTTCACTGATGAAGCACTGATACTTTCGCAGCATGAATCTTACTTGGTGTTGATCAGTCCAAGTGGAGTTGAGAGAGCTTCTTCAAGGTAGGCATTCAATTCCTGATGAAGGGCTGATGCCCGAATCGTCAATTCTCCTGCTCCTCGCATGCTGCCAGTCCTGCAGTGTTTTTCCAGCACTACGCTTGACATTTATCAGTCCAAGCCTGGATAGCAACCAGGCACTGCCGAACATAAGCACAGACTATTCAGTATTTGAGGAGCTGCAAATGGTGCTGAACAATGCACAATTATCAGTAAATGCCCCCACTTCTGCCCTCATGATGGAAGGAAGTTCACGATGAAGCAGCTGAAAATTATTGTGCAGAGACCATCACCCTGAGGGATTCCTACAGCAATATCCTGAAACTGAGATGATTGACCTCCAGCAAGCAAAACCATCTTCCTTTATGACTTCAAACAGCAGAGAGTTTTCCTCCCAAACTTCTACTGATCCCAGTTTTGCTCGGACTCTCTGATGCCAAATGTGGCTAGAGCGTCAAAAGTGGTTAATCACATTTCACTTCTTTATATCTTTATTTCATCTTTTTTTTGGAATAGTAATTGAACCATATTCTATCAAAGAATTATGATGATGCATAAGGAGGTCAGTTGGTCGATCACGTCTGCAGCATCTGCTTTTAATTCATTGCAATCTCCTGCCTTTTCCCTGTAACCTGTTTCTATCTGGTTATCCAATGTCCTCCTGATTACCTCAATTGCATCTGTGAGGTGTGTCCCATACCCTAATGACTCGCTGAGTGAAAAAGCTTTTTCTCACCTCACCTTCGCTTCTTTTGCAAAACCCCTTAAAAATATGCCCTCTGTCTCAATAGTTTGTAAGTGGGGCAGATACTGACAAGATTGTTATTAATATAAGGCTTGAGACATCATTGCACCATTATGAAGAGATAAATTACTCCAATCTATTTCCACTGGGTACAAGTGCTTTTGGAGGTACCTACAAAATCACATGTTTTCTGCTGCTTTCCAGAATAATCCACTTCAATGACTTTCCCTAAGGTCAGCATATGGATTGAGCTTGGCAGATCCTCCACTCTAATGAGGACTCTCCACTGCTATCCTGCTCCCATGTACCATTCACCTCCCCAAATGACAACGACATGCCTTGATGACCCTACAAGCTGCACACAAGATATGCAGATCATTGGAAGCGTTTATTCACCATTCTTGGTGCCCTGTTAGGAGGTGATGAATATCAATTTCTTGACCCACTGCAGTTGGTGTGACGCAAATGCTGCCACAGTGCTGTAGAAAGGGTGCTCCAGGATTCTGACTCATTAACGGTGAAGGAATGGTGATAGACAGTCAGTTCTGATATAACTCAATAGATTTGTTCTTGTGCAATCTCGTGTTATAAGAAAATCACATAATAGCTGCACCATGATCTTGTACTAAACATTCTGCATCTTATGATCCTCCCCCACGAGCTACCTGACAAAGCAGCTGTGCTCTGAAAGCTAGTATTTCCAAATAAGCCTGTTGGACTATAACTTGGTGTTGTAGGATTTTTAATTTTGTCCACTTTAGTCCAACATCGGCATCCCCTCATCATTTTAACAAATCTTTGCACACCTCGTCTTTTCCTGGGTAATTTTGCCTAAGTAGCTGTCCTGTAATCCCTCCTGTAATCCCTCCATTCCAACTTACATACCCCCTTTTAACTTCTCTTAAGAAACTCCCCACTCCACCAATTTAGTTCAAAGTCATCTCAACAACCCTAGTTACTCAATTTACCAGGACACTGTCCTAGCATAGTAGTGTCATTCATGCTATACAATGCTTTTGACCCATCTCCTGTGACCCCAACTTTCCATCTGGCCTATTGGCCCTCCTATTTGGTTGGTCTTACAGCCTTCACTAATTTAGGCCTATTTCCTTGCATCACTCTATCCCCCAATCATCTACCAAACAAACTCAGCAGTATTTATAAGTACCCATGGACTCAGGTAAAAACCAGAAGTTTATTCATTAAAGTTCTAAAATACAAAGTATTTTGCATTGAGGAGAGCATTTTGACAAGTCGTCTTCACAGACCTTAAGACATTGTTGTATGTATTGAAAAACAATTAATGGAATTTGCACACCTTTTACACACAATATTCTTCCATGTTAACAATTCCAAAGGGCACATGACTCCATAACTCAAGGATCCCTGACCCCCACCTTAATGAAAGCATAACCTTCCGCACTCCAAAGGAATCCTCCTCATATGCTCCAGCTATCCAAAATAAATACACTAAGAACAGACCTGTCCTAACCCGGTCTAATCTCCCCACTCCAGACACCAGGCCATCAAAGACCAATTTGATAAGCGGCACTAAAATACAAAAAAGAACTGTGCATGCTGGAGGTCTGAAACAAGAACAGAATTTGCTGGCAAAACTCAGCAGGTCTGGCAGCATCTGTGGGAAAAAAAAGTTGGCTTAATGCTTTGAGTCTGGTAACTCTTCATCAGAACTGTTAGCCGTTAGGAAAAGTATTGTCTATGCTGAAGGTGAAGCCTGGGGAGAGGGGGAAGGAGAGAGGTGAGAAATACCAATGTTGGGGTAGGATTTAGGATTTCTGACATTTTACGCCATTTTCCTAACAGCAGGGAGAGTCTTTTTCACGGTGAAAATCTGGGCCAAGGTATGGGTTTTGATTTAAAACATGTTTGAATTTTGACTGCAGGTTAGAGGTGAACTAATTTAGGGGAATATTGTAAGAAGAGGAATTGAAGGAGAAATTCAGCACATCTGGCAGGTCTGAATCCAACATGCCTCTTCTTCAGAACTCTCGCTTTCCAGTCGCAGAGATCCACAGCACAGAAAAAAACTTTTGGCTCATTGCGTCTGCACCTATCAAGATCAACCACCTAACTATGCTAATCCCAATTCTGAGCACTTGACCTGTAGCCTTGTATGCCTGAGCATCACAAGTCATGAGTGATGGGACACAAGATATTGACTCTGTTTCTCTATCCAAGATGGTGCCAGACCTGCTGGGTTTCTCTAGCACTTCCTGTTTTCATTTGAGATTTCCAGTATCCACAGTATTATACTTGTGTGCTGCACCACTTCATAAAAAAATTAAAATTGTTTATATATTACAGCATATCTTTTAGTTGTAGCACATTACACCTGTCAGCAAACTGTGTGCTGTGATGAGCCATAACCAGTAGCTGTGGTATCATCACAGTAACGAGTAACATTACCCATTCTAGCCTGATATTTAGATTGACGCAGTGCACCAACAATGACTAGATCATAAACACACATTTAAAAGTGAAACGGGGCTGAATTATACCAAACATCAGCTGTGCATCAACTTTAAGGAGTTTTGGGGGAAACCCTCCATGAGCTCAAGTAAGTTTTCGCATGAAATAGTCCACTCCTCAACTTCATTACATATGCACGATACCTCTGCGGCACTGTGCGCATGCTGTCTTGTAGTCACCAGCAATGAACACACTCACCACTGCTGGAACTTGTGGGAGTTTTACCATCAGTGTTAAATTTGAAGCCTAGTTTTTGTTGCCAGCCATGAGCAATCCATCACACAGCACGGGGTAGGGGACAAAAAAAAGCCTCTAAATTTGTATGGTTGACACTGTACTGCAAATAGGAGCCCACATTGTGAACATATTACTACCTCTCATTGTCACCTGTCTGATCGACTATCACTATAACTGCAGCTACAACAATGAAGTTACAGAGGCTACCCTTCCTTAGCGAGAAACCACATTAGAACTTTGTCGAGAATCTCAGTGCCCAGCGTAATATAATAACTCGCCACTCTTTAATGCAGAAAGTCTTCCAACAGTTGAAAAGAAAACCTTTTATTAACAACAGGAAATATAAAAGAAAAACAAACCAACATAAAACTGCATTTGCTTCTCAGAATTAGCAAGGGCTGTTTACCTTTCAAACAGCAGCAAACTTAATCAAATAAATGATCAATTCACCCAATTCAGATCTGTTGGAAATGGTGCTAATTTAACCTTACCTAGGGTAGACTTTGCAAAGTGGGATATGGATGATCATAGGTGATGTGTACATTGATGGAATCAAATCCTTTCTGTTGAAGTCTGTCATGTTATGATTATAGTGCTCTCAACACAACGTGCTGCACTTTCTATACAGCCTTGCAACTGGGGGAAGCCAGATATGTTGGCAAAGTTCCTACCTGAATTGCAGCACTGACCTGGTCAGGGGAAAATGAGATGAAATTGTGATATTTGTCTCGTATTGCATCAGTAAAGCCTTGACACATTTGTGGGTTAAGAACTGAGAGATGCCACGCAATAGTCCCCAATGGATTCCTGAAAGCAGCCAGTTATAGACTGATACCAAATGCAAACATATCCTTTGGTGATTAGTCCATATCGACCAAGTTTCCAAACTAAACTCATGCGATTGGCACATATCCCTCCAAACCTTTCCTGTTCATCTATCTGTCCAAATGTCTTATAAATGTTGTAACTGTACCTGCATCTGCCACTTCCTCGAGTCATAGAGTCATACAGCACAAAAACAGACCCCTTGGTCCAACCAGTCCATACCAAACATAATCCCAAACTAATCTAATCCTATGTGCCTGCTCTTGCCCATACCCCTCCAAACTCTTCCTATTCATGCAATTATCAAAATGCATTCCACAAACAAAGCACCCTCAGTGTGAAAAAGTTACCCTCAGGTCCCTTTTACATCTCTCTCCTCTCAGCTTAAAAATATGGACCCTAGTTTTGAATTCCCCAGCCTAGGCAAAAAAACCTTTGCTATTCAAGTTATCTAGACCTCTCATGATTTAACAAACCTCTAGGGTCATCCCTCAACCTCTAGGGTCATCCCTCTAGGTGAGCACTTTGGGGATAGTGACGTTAGTGTAGTTTAGGTGGGCTTGGATCGGCGCAACATCGAGGGCCCAAGGGCCTGTACTGCGCTGTATTCTTCTATGTTCTATGTTCTATGTTCTAACCTCTTACACTACAGTGAAAAAAATCACAGTCTACCCAGCCTATCCTATATCTCAAACCTCTGAACCCTCTCCAATTTAATAATGCCCTTCCTGTAGCATGGTGACCAGAACTGTACACAGTGCTCCAAAGTAGTCTCATTACCATCTTGTAAAGCTTCAACATGACATCCCAACTCCTATACTAAATGGTCTGAGCAATGAATGATGCAAATTTCAAAGCATCATATGCCTAAATCTCTAAGTCTCTTTGTTCTATAACACTGCTCAAGGCCCTACTTTTCATTGTATAAGTCTTGCATTTGTTGTTTTTTCCAAAATTTAATACCTCACATTTAATACCTCCAAATTAAATTCCATCTGCCATTCTTTAGCCCATTGACCCAATTGATCATTGTTATCTCAGTGATAACGTCTGTAAGTTTTGAATAGGGTTGCAAAACGCCAAAAATGTTATGGGGTTTCAAGCAGAGACAAAATAGGCGAGTGTTATGAAAGTAAGCAAAGAGCCTTGAGGTGCACTGATGCATGATGGATGTTAGTCCCAGCGTGCAAAGCAATCTGGCAGTATCATTACAATAAAAAGTGTCTGTGCATTCGAAAAGTGCAGCATGAAGTAGATAAATTTATACTAAGTGGGTCATAGACATGTCATAATAATTTGGTGAGACAGGTGCTTGTCCAATGCTGAACTTCATCAGTGGGGGTTGGGGAGGGCAGCAAGTCACTATCTATGGAGTGTGCCCTGCATTTTTGGGGACTGGTCTCCAAGGTGAAAGCACAAAGGTGCAGGTTGTGAGCTGGAGATGACAGGCACCTACCTGGACTTTTGTGTCAGGAATGTTTTCATCTACTTCCTTTCTATGGCATGGAAGAATAGCAAACTGCATATAAGTGAGGTGAAAATAGGTAACAATAAAATATAAATGCATTCAAAAGGGTCCCACGTCACTGATTGCCATATCTCTGTTCAAACCACGGGTGAATGGACTAGTTTCTTGAGCTTAATAACCTCATTTTTCTTATAATGCCATATTCTCCAAACAGACTCATCACTGCTCTTGTATTGGGGCAGAATTCCTCCTATAGCAATTGCTACCTTCAATTTAGAGGGATTTGTTGTATAGATTTGTGACATGTTCTACTATTACTGCTACCAATCTCAGCATTCATGAGGAGGTTGAGGAGCGGGAATATTAAATCAGAGATATGCTGTCTTTATAATTGATACTGTGTGTTGGCTGGGTGACCCTTCATAGCAAAAACATGAATTCATTTTCCATTTTAGCATGTATGTAAAATCACTGTGCTTCAGGTCACTGAGCAAAGCACGTTGTGATAACAGCTACTCTCCCTCAATGTGACAAATAATTGCATAAATATAAATTTGTCCCCAATTTCATGCTACTCTCTAAAGTCTCACAGAATTACTTAATTCTAATTTGAGAATTTGCATGAATTCTTTCACCTTATTGTCTGTAGCTTTATTGATTCATCAACAAAGGATCCAAGATAGAATTTAGAATGCAATAGAAAATCAAAAGCTTTGAAGTGATTTACAGAACAGCACAACAGGGAACCTATCACAAAAACTGATAGCCATTATTTTCTAAATTGAAAACCTGATTTGAGACAGACCTACTGTAATTTGTTTTGCATTTATAGAATTTGAGTACAACAGTGCTAAATAGAATATATTCTGCCTGGAAATACAGGTTTAATCCAAATCCATAACCATTGAAAATGTTCTTACGTTTTCAATAAATTTCAATTGGAGTCCATTGGCACGAAATTGGTTA
This sequence comes from Chiloscyllium plagiosum, assembly GCF_004010195.1. Lineage (NCBI taxonomy): Eukaryota > Metazoa > Chordata > Chondrichthyes > Orectolobiformes > Hemiscylliidae > Chiloscyllium > Chiloscyllium plagiosum. The sequence goes on from NC_057725.1 coordinate 11,445,661, forward strand.
ATACAGTACAGTACCTGTTCTTCAGGTGGAAATTGGAGGTGGGAGGGGGTACAAAAGGGTGATTTCATGGCATAACTTCCTATGTACCATCTGCAACAAGCTTTACCCTTTTTGCTTATGTTAATATGGGTCCTAACAATTGTTAAATAAATTCTTGCAAAAGGTACTACACCATTTCAACAAAGCTCAAAGCAGAAGTATGATTGTTACAAGTTTCAAACTTAAGGTCATGTGATGACAGACTACAGTGGAAACATATATACACTTATGAATATTATAATTAAAACATATTGAATGAATAAATAGTGTAACTTTCCACAGGATTGATACTAAAGACATTCTCCATTTGGTTACTTTCCAGACAACACAGCTGGGGAAAACAATTTCCCAAATTCGACTGGAAAGCATGGATAACTAAGAACATATTAATATGAAAGTTACAGTTTAGTGGCTTGAATTAATTTTCATAGAGTTATGGCGCAGGTTTTTTTTAAAATAGATGGCAGTGTCTATCTTTGATTGGAATGTTTTATGATCACCATGAAGTCATCCACCAAAACAGTGATCATAGATTCATGGAATCCCTACAGTGTGGGTGGCATGGTGGCACAGTGGTTAGCACTGCTGCCTCACAGCGCCAGAGACCCAGGTTCAAATCCCACCTCAAGCACATTGTCCCCGTGTCTACGTGGGTTTGCTCCGGTTTCCTCCCACAGTCCAAAAATGTGCAGGTCAGGTGAATTGGCCATGCTAATGGGGTAAATGTAGGGGAATGGGTCTGGGTGGGTTGCGCTTCGGTGGGTCGGCGTGGACTTGTTGGGCCGAAAGGCCTGTTTCCACATTGTAAGTAATCTAATTTGTAAGTATGGAAGCAGCCATTCAGCCCATCAAGTCCACACTGACCCTCCAAAGAGCACCCATGCAGACCCACTCTGTACCCTATCCCTGTAACTCTACATTTCCCATGGCAATCCACCTAACCTGCACATCCCTAGATATTTTGAGCAATTTAGCATAGCCAATCCACCTAACCTGTACATCAATGGGCTGCAGAAGGAAATTGGAGCAAACCCATATGGGAAACACATAAGATCTGGGAAACAGTATCCCATATCAGTTGATTCCCCTCAAAAAGCAGATTTGACTTCTGATAAATAGGCAGAGGTTGAAAGATTAGAGACAAAAAAAATTGCAGATGCTGGAATCCAAGATAGACAAGCAGGAGGCTGAAAGAACACAGCAAGCCAGGCAGCATCAGGAGGTGGAGAAGTCAATGTTTTGGGTGTAACCCTTCTTCAGGACTGAGTGAAAGGGGAGTTCAAAAAAACATGCCTTCTCTCGCCAAAACAAGTAAAGATTTGACACAAACATAAAATGCTTTTGTTCATTAACAGGGGTTTGCTTTTCAAAATAAGCATATAATTTATGTAACAATATACAAATCTCCATTCAATCTTCCTCATCAAAACTTTTGAGTGCCATGTATTAAGGAATATTATCATAAATTAGTCCAGTGACCTTTCTTCAAAACTGATAGCTAGGAAAAGGTAGTATTGATGCTGATGACAGGGGCAGTTGGAGAGGAAAAGGAGTGAGCGGATAAATGATGGCTCTGCATTGAGCATTTAGTGGTATGCAACCGGAAGCTCAGAACAGAAAGGTGGTGTTTTGCAAAGCTGCCACCCAGACTGCGTTACATCTCCCACCTCTCCAGTGTAGAAGAGACCAAGAGGAACATGTCACTTCAACACACCACTACATTCCCATGCCAATGGTTCAGTCTCAGGCTTGCTGCAGTCCTCCTAATGAGACTCAAATGAACAGCAACACTTCACCTTCCATTTGGGAACATTACAGCCTTCAGGACTCAATATCAAGTTTAATAATTTTAGATCACGAACAACACCTTCCATGCTGATGACCAACTTCCACTTCCCAGGTCTTGTCATGACATGGGTTGCTTTCAACACAGCCAACCCATTTTTACCCACTCATTGTCCCCCATTATCACTTATTTAGATTCTCTTCTTCTTTAGCTTACCATCAATAATCTTTTTGTCTGCATAACTTTTGCTTCTTAATTTTTCTGAGATCAGTCTCTACTTATCAGCACAGCCTCTCTCCAATCACCACCCCTCCCCCCCAACACACACACACACACACAAAATCAGCATTAATACTTATGTTTCCTAGCTGTTATCATTTCTGAAGAAGTCATACAGAACTCGAAATGTTAACTTTTTTTAACCTCTCCATAGATGCTGGCAGATGTGCAGAACTTCTCCATCAATTCCTATTTTTGTGTATTTCAGATCTTCAGCATCTGCAGTTTTTTGTTTCATTATAATAAATAAGTTGGATTAAAATTTTAAAACAGGTTAACAGTGACCAAACCATTTGGGAAATAGTAGAATGACTATAATGAGATTTCCTTAGCTGACAAAATAGTACTAAGCAGCCAAGTAGAGATCTACAAACTTACATATTAGTCATACAATTCCTGAACACTTTCAAACTATGATAAAAAAAATCCCCAAAGATTACATTGTCTATAGAGAACCAAACTCAGAGTTGTTGAAATGACAAGAAAAGGAAGCAAGCTGTCAGATGCAGTGACAATCAAGGCTATGACTCATATAAGGTCTCCCGGCACAAATACAATCCTCACTTTTTTTAAAAAACTGGTGATTTACTGATGTGACACAATTATTCAATCCATGCTAATCACATCATGATTTTTACCATCTTGATGCAGAACTAATTAAAATTTAAAAATATGATTAGTATGATTTGCAGCGTGCAAGCAAAAACAATAAAATTAATCCTGGTAAGATATTTTCCATTCAGAATCAAGAATTCCAATGATTAAGGACATCAGCAGCATCTGATTTTGTAAAAGTTGCTTAAACTTCCACTTATCAAAGTGCTTTGACTTCATATTGGAATATTGCCCTTTACAGAGTAGCCATAGTTTGCATTCTGAAGTTAATGGAAATATTCATTTGTACTGCATTTAACTTACAATATAAAACTTAGCAACTTCTCAAGAACAAAATAAATGTAAGCAAATTGGTAAAAGCAGCTTTCAAACAAGTCGTTATGGAAAAAAACATTGCTGGATCACTACAGTGGACTTGCAATTATTTGAATCACCTGGGAGATTCAGAATGTGTGGATAATTAAGAGGCTGCTTTACAAATACCGCACAGTAAAGGCAGCAATTTTTCCTGGGGGAACAGATTGTTTTTGCAGCATTTTTTGTGTACATCAGCCAATATTAAACCTTAATTTCGTTCGATGACATTTGTTGATTTCTAATTCTACAAAAATTCTAGGGAATGGATTCAATTAAAAATACCCCATCTATTTAAGTCTTAAGTAACACAGACAATTTACACTGCAATAAATTGTCATCCCTACTTAAGAAGAAAAATTACATAATAATCCAGCAGAATAATAATTTCAGAATGTCAAATCTAATTTGTTGATTTCTATTCCTGATTCCAAACTAAAGCTCTGACATCAGAAGCATAATGCACAGGATTAGTACCTGCATGTGTACAGTACAAATAGGTCCCATTGGGACTTTTAAGATTAGTATTTTCCTTCCAGACACTGGCTGGAATTAATGAGAATACCTGCAACTATACTGGCGAGCTGCTGAGTGCGAGTGATGGGATAGATGCTGCGTGCCTGTGCGATTGCTGCAGCTATTTTCTTTGCATGCTTTTCTTCTCCGTAGATCCTCAAGATGGACGCAAGTGACTGTTGATCTAAGGCATTCACCACGTCAGCTGCGGTGGGCATGTTGGGGTACCTACGCACAAGAGAAGCCAATTAATTTCTTTGACGTCATTTTCATTGACAGAGGTGAAGCTTCACAGCACAGAGAGACGGAGCTGAAATGTACACGGCATACAGGAATGTTTGAGGTTCTTTTTGGCAACAGATAGTTTAAAAAAAGATATTTCAAAGCACATCTTCACCTTCAAATGAAAACCCAATTAAAACTATTTTTGTTGAAGTCACAGAATATTAATCAGCATTCTAATTTTGACCCATTGCCAGAAAGGCATGAAACTCAATAAATGACAGAAATTTTAGTCTCCTGTTCTTCTCACAAAAATATGTTATATCTAGTAAAAAATAACCAAAGTCTAAAATAAGTTTGCTGTGTGAAACAGAGCTCTCTTTTATTGCCTGCGAACAAATTTAGAAGACAGATCAGTCAGTCTTATGTATAATATGGAACAGAAATTTACCTACTCTGATATGGAATAATTCATATGTACAAAATTACTTTGTTTGTCATGATAAATTCTGTGAAAACAAAGGTACATAGTTCAACCTTCTGGGGCATTTAAATAAGCAATATCCATTCCATATAATTTAGGAAACTAATCTGATTAATGATTAATAGGTTATTCTAAGGAACAAGGATTGAAATTCTTTAGTTGTTGGTAATTTCAAGTTGAATTCTTTGTAGAAAATACATGTCTAGGCCAACTTCCATCAGTTTCCATCATACAGCTCACATCAACTTAGATGCAAATTATTGATAAGCCCAATCATGCAAATAGAATCTTATTGACACTATGTCATTTTCAACAGTTTACAATTTGCTACTTTGAATCAAATGTAGCATGGTTTAAAATGTATTCCCAATCAGAGGAAGAAAAATTTTATTCTCTATTTGTAAGACGCAAAAACAGCGTGCTCTGTATGATTTTTGATCTCCCTACCACAAATCATTTAGAGACAAACCAGGAACTCTGACACATGTTGCTGGTCGTCTCAAATATAAAATGAAAATGTGAGCAGCATCTTGACATTTGAGGGTTATGAGGCAACACACTGCTTACAAAACGGACAAACACACTGCAAGCCAATTTGAGGGAAATGGGATCTATTCCAGTTGATCACAGGACTGACTGATGATGATAATGCAACAAAGATCCATACTCTACTATTTTGACTGGTTTATCTTAGGCTGTATAATATACTTCAACTGAGACCAGTTCAAAACACCACCCTCCCTAAGAAAAACGCTGAAAGTAGCATTCCCTCTGGATTCAAGGCACTGTATATTTGTTCACTTCTGGACCTCAGTGGAGGAAATAATCTGTCCTCTATTGTATAAAGATTCTTCTCTGAACTAAAACTAATTGTGACACATCTAATTTCAACTCGGTTGGTATTCAGTCTCTAAGTATGGAGAACTGTATGTGCATTCCTGACAGCTTTTGCTAATATTGTGCACCTTTCATCTAGAAACTATACAGTTGACTAGTATGACCACCAAGACATAAACAATCTAAGTTCTATAAAACTGATGGCAGCGCAGATCTTTCAAATCATTCATGATTGAACTGCTGCCTGTTCTAACCCTCAAAACATGTTCAGTTCAGCGCATCAATTTGCAATTACATGAATGTGGGGACCAACCACAAGTTCTAGAGACTCGCAATTATCTCAGGAACAACAACTTTTTTTTTGTTTTAAGTAGGGAAAATTTAAAGAACATATGTATATATATACATAGTTAATTGCTTTTACAATAATGTAAGCTCATGGTTCCAAATATAGAGATTCAGAATTCCATATATGCTGAGTGACTGAAAACATAAAAACAGCAGAAGATTTTATTTCAAACTGCTACTAAAACTCAAAATATATTAGCACAATTCGGAGATGCTAGTGTTGGACTGGGGTGTACAAAGTTAAAAATCACACAACACCAGGTTATAGTCCAACAGGTTTAATTGGCAGCACACTAGCTTTCGAAGCTACGCTCCTTCATCAGGTGATTGTCACAATCACCTGATGAAGGAGCGTCACTCCGAAAGCTAGTGTGTTTCCAATTAAACCTGTTGGACTATAACCTGGTGTTGTGTGATTTTTAACTTTATATTAACACAAGTAGGTTACTGAAACCGATTCAGTCATATTTGAAAAGGGGTTTGCTAAACACAAAGAAAAATATTCAAGGATATGGAACAGAGCAAGAAAGTTGGATATCAGTAATTCTGTTCCATTGTGGAACTTTCAGTGACACAGTCATGATGAACTGAAGTGTTGGTCAAGGGGAGGAGGATTTCCTTCTGTGTTTAAATTTTGATGATGGCATGAAAATGATACTCAATTATCAAAACAAAATCATATTTCCTCTATTATGTCCTTGTTAGTTCTAACCACCCAAAAACTCTGAACTGTACCAAACAGTCCTCTGAAAAAGAAATTATCAAGGTTTAGTTTCGTACCAAATGGAAATATTTCAAAATTTCGCTGAGGGAAATCTAAATGGATAAATTTAAATTAAGTGAAATTCAATTACAATCATTCCATAGTAGGAAATATTGGCATGTTTATTAACTACAGAAGATTCTGTTTTGTTAAGTTCAAATTGGATAAGCAATTTTCAGAACCAATAATATAATAAGTCTGTAGAATCTGTAAAAATTTATTTTCAAAAAGTGCAGACACAGTATTGTGATCCTGCTGCTTGAAGCTAAGAAACAGATATTCACCATTTTCCTTATTGCTAAGAAATTGAATAAGAAAATAGCACTACTTTTTATTCATACTATGCCAGAAAATATCTAGCTTTAAGCTCTTACTGCAGATGCTCTTTTCTGCTTTCACTACCAGATATATGATAGAACCATATTTCCCACAATTACTGCCTACAGAAGGATTAACTGGAGTATTCATGTTGGCTCTTATCATTCAAATTAAAACAATTTTGCCATGAGGATAACCTGTACAATAACAGGTTTTTGTACAAACCTGTCTCCATCCATTCTCATGTCAAGTGGACCATCTTTGCTTAATGCAAACCCACGCCATGGGACATCTAATTGCATAGAGGAGCAGCCTGCGTCTATGACAACTCCATCAAAAGTGTCTGTCTCTATGCCCGATGCCACTAATAAGCTCTCCAGCTGGCTGAATCTTCCAAGAAAAGGGTGAATCCGAGCACTGAAAGAAAGAAGTCACAATGAGAAAAGAATATTCTTGGCAATACTACTGAGGACAATTACGATGGCAAATCCTATTTAAGAGCTGTCATCCAAGCTACTGAGAAACCTATAAGGATACAATTTCTCTTTGCCCTACATCAAATGTGCATTTTTCGTCAGAAGGGTCATTCTTCTTCAGAAGAGCACAGACATTGAAGAGTCATAATGGAATCAAAACATTAAATATCTCTCCGTCCAAAGACACTGGCAGACCTGCTGAGTTTCTCCACCACACTTCATTTTCATGACTGTTCAGCATTTTTTGATTGTCTAGCCAGATATAGTGATATAATTAACTAGCTCATTATTTAGCGTAATCTTGACCCTACCGCTCCTGTGTTTGCCACTCCATTTCCAAGTGCAGGTATTGACATGGTCATGTAGTATTTCAGATCTATCCTCAGGCATCTGATTACAGAGTCCACCATAACTTCATTCCACTGCTAAGCATATTATCTTGCAGCCAACTGATTTATCTCCCCCAAAGAACACTGCCACTAGTTGGCAATATGGAAACTGAAAGGAGTAATAGACTTGAGTCAGCATGAGATAAACTGAAGGTGATATTGAATTTTTTTTTATGGAAAACACCACATATTAATTTATATTTAAAAAGATTTCACATCACAAAAGCTGAGGATATGGTCATTACTGCATTGCTGCTTGCAGTCTGCAAATTGGTTTCATGCATTTGCTGCATCATAATGGTGACTTTCCTTCAAAAATTACCTCAGTATCTCTAAAGGACATTGGAATATTCTGAGATGCTGTATAATTGCAAATCTTTTTAAGTAGCTACAACATTCTTTGAATCAATTCTATCAAAGAATAGTGACTGCAGATCATTGACAAAGAATTCTTCCAACAGGATCCAAAATGTTTAATTAACTGGCCAGATGTTAAATCTATATCTGTAGTAACAAAGAAAGACAAATGAAAGAAAATCTGAAAAAAATTGCCATGAGTTCTTTACTGTTCCTAACATGCATCAATAGAAAAAAACCCAAAACAAAACAGAATAAATGATTCACAGAACAAAACACCAATTTGTCAAGAAATGACTGCTTTCCAGCTTCCAAGCTATGGTTATTTCCCCATTTCATCAGCTCATTCCTGATGAAGGGCTTATGCCCAAAACATTAACTCTCCTGCTCCTCAGTTGCTGCCTGACCTGCTGTGCTTTTCCAGTACCATGCTCTCAACTCTGATCTCCAGTATCTGCAGTCCTCACTTTCTCCCTGTGGTTATTTCTCCACCCACTTTCTGGGCTACGTCACAACTTATGTGGGTAGTGCAGTCGAAATCAAATTTCACTGTTCCTGCAGTCACCACAACAGTGAAAAGGTTTAGTCACACAATTCAGTCTTGCCAATTTACAGAACAAACTCAGGTTAATAGGAAATACTCACTGGATATCTGTTCTTAGCAAGAAATAACAAACCAACTGCTTTCAACCAATGGCAATTAGAAAATATGAAATGCTCACTTATAATTTTATATCTTAAACTCAGCACTTTTTAAACTCCTGCTTCACAAACAGACAGACACGCAAAGAAAGATGATAAGTGGATATTAAAGGTGGACAAAGTAAAAATGATCTTGGAAACACAGTCCAACAGCATCAGTCTGACCACAGGATTCGATGAGGTGCTTTCTTTCTCTTCCTTTCAATTCTTTTATAAATCTTTGCTGTTGATACAAGGCTATTTGCACACCAGCGTTCTTTCATTAATTGGTTGAAATGTTGTCCTTTCACTGTCTTTAAAAGTGTCTTACTCTTTCTTCGACAGGAGATTTGCAGAGACAGCTAAGTGGAAGACAACTAGCTGTATGTGGAAACTTTCTGGGACCTCAAACAAGTTCTTTCCAGGCTAAATTCTTCTCTGCCACAAATAGGGGCACCTGGTCAGAAATTACCTCAAAGATTACCTCAGTAGCTCTAAAGGACACTGGAATATCCTGAGATGCTGTATAATTGCAAATTTTTTTAAGTAGCTACAACATTCTTTGAATCAATTCAATCAAAGAATAGTGACTGCAGATCATTGACAAAGAATTTTCCCAAAGGGATCCAAAATGTTGTTCGATTAACTGGCTAGATGTTAAATCTATATCTGTAGGATCAAAGAAAGACAAATGAAAGAAAGTCTGCAAAAAATTACCATGTTTTCTTTACTGTTCCTAAATAGAGAAAAAAAATCCAAAACAGAATTAATAATTCACAGAACAAACACCAATTTGCCAAGAAATGACTGCTTTCCAGCTTCCAAGCTGTGGTTATTTCTCCATTTCATCAGCTCACTCCTGGTCAGAAGTGAATCAGAACATTATTAAGTAGCTTTCCCTTAATTCAGAGCCCATCAGCTTCATGGTGTCTGCTTCTGCTCTGTTTCAGGAAATAATAGAATCATAAAGATGTAAAGCATGGAAAGCACAACATTTTACACAACTCACAACACGCCCATTATTCATTATTTTAAAAATTACAGCAATCTCTTTGCACAGTCTCCTTGGTTTAAAGCAGTTTCGTTTAGACCATAGTTCAAAAGTAAAGCAATAAAAAGATGTGACATTTTAAACTATCAGATCCAAGCAAAGGCATACAAATCTCATACTTAGCCAGTGGTAATATCGTGAACAATGAAGGAGCGTGTGCTGCAATTCAAGTCCCAAAGCTTTAAATTTTGTCTGTCCTCAATTATGGTATTGGCTGAAGCTGACCTGTGAAATCTTACACTTTTCATCTTGGTTCTCTGCTTCGTAGATTTCCAATGAGTGGGTCCTGACCTTGCCGCAATTTCAGCTTGGCAGGCATAATCCATTTCCTAAGTCTGGACTCAAATCTACAGAATTCCACAACATGAATGTGCTTGGTTCTGTCAGTCATTCTAAACTGTTACCAGTAATTACCACTGAGATGGTTAGAAGTATAGCATTAAACAATGGACCTATGAAGCATGGGAATATTACCATTAACAGAAATAATAGAGTCAGCATAACAATTTACGCACACAGTTGACCTTTCAAACAATTCAAAGAGCAGGGAAGTTCCCTCTGGTTTTCTGGCCCATATGTATGGCACTCAACTAACATCATTGACAGATCTCACCAAGTTCAACTCCATGGTTCCCAAAATTAGTGATAACTATACATCATACGCACTTCATTGGCAGCAAAGTAATTTGGTATATCGTGGAGTCACAAAAAAAACAAGGTGATTCTTTCATTAATTTCAATATGACATTGGTATTCCAAGGGAAATATATTCAAATCACCATCTGACAATTCTGGAACATACAAAATAGGAAATAGGAGATACTGAAACTATCCAATGCAAATCTTTGTCAACTTTTCTGCCAAAGTATACAGTGTTATAATTAATTTGGATGTGCCGGATCTCCGTCACTAACACTCTGGAGACGGAATACCCGAGGTTCTGTTTATTGTGACTGGCGACTTCAATCAAGCCAATTTAAGGAAGGCATTGCCCAAGTACCACCAGAACATTAACTGCTACACCACTGTGAAAGATGCCTACTGCTCCATCCCCTGCCCTCACTTCAGAAACTCCAACCACAATGCCATGTTTCTTCTCCCTGCTTACAGGCAAAAGCTTAAGCAGGAGACTCCCCTCGCTGATACAGGTCCATTGCTGGTCAGAGAAGGCAGAGGATCAACTCCGGTGCTGTCTGGAATCGGCTGATTGGGCCGTGTTCAAACAGGCCGCAGGTACCTTGGACGGGTACGCCACCATTGTCACAGTGTTTATCAGCAAGTGTGGAGGACTGTGTACCAAGGAAGTCAATCCAGGTGTTCCCCAATAGGAAACCCTGGATGAATCAGGACTTACAGAAACTGCTAAAAAAACCAGGCGTGAGGCCTTCAAATCAGGAGACCCACTCAAATATAAGGAATCCAAGAATGACGTTTGCAGAGCCATTAAGACAACCAAGGACCAATACTGATCCAAACTAGAGACCCAGACAGACACCCGGCGACAATGGAAAGGACTGAAGTACATCACAGGTTCTAAAAAGAGACATTGCAAGATAGCAGATGATGACATATCCCTCCCAGATCATCTCAATACCTTCTATGCTCACTTTGAGCAGAATTTCGGTGGATAGGTAACACCTATGCTGAAAAGTCCTGATGAATCTATCCCAACAGTCACTGCATCAGAGGTCAGATCAGTTTTCCTTCGTGTGAATCCAAGGAAAGCAATGGGACCAGACGGAGTACCAGGCTGTCCTCTCAGAGCATGTGCAGATCAACTGGCAAAGGTCTTCTCGGACATCTTCAACCTCTCCCTGAAGCAGGCCACTGTCCCTGCCTGTTTCAAGAGGGCCAACGTCACCCCTGTGCCTAAGAAGGTTCATGCAGCATGTCTCAATGACTACTGCCCAGTGGCCTTAACTTCGGTGGTCAGGAAGTGCTTTGAAAGGTTGGTCATAGCATTAATCAACAGGTCTTCTCGGACATCTTCAACCTCTCCCTGCAGCAGGCCACTGTCCCTGCCTGTTTCAAGAGGGCCAACGTCACCCCTGTGCCTAAGAAGGCTCATGCAGCATGTCTCAATGACTACCGCCTAGTGGCCTTAACTTCGGTGGTCAGGAAGTGCTTTGAAAGGTTGGTCATAGCATTAATCAACTCCAGCCTCCCCATTACTCTTGACCCACTCCAATTTGCCTATCGGACCAACAGATCCACATCAGATGCCATCATCTCCTCCCTAGAACATCTTGACACCAAGAACAGCTACATGAGAATCCTACTCATTGACTACAGTTCATCCATCAACACTATTATCCCCTCGAAACTGATAACTAAACTTAGTGATCTCGGACTAAGTCCCGCTTTCTGCAACTGGATCCTCAATGACCTGAACCACAGGCCACAATCAGTGAAGATTGGGGACAATATTTCATCCTCATTAACACCAACACTGGAGCCCCCCAGGGGTGCATACTCAGCCCCCTACTGTGCTCACTGTATACCCATGACTGCGTTGCCCAATACCAGACTAAGGCCATTTACAAGATCGCTGATGACACAACCATAGTTGGTCAAATCTTAGATGGCGACGAAACAGGCTATAGACAGGAGGTGGAAGACCTGGAAAAATGGTGCACTGAGAACAGCTTAGCTCTCAATGCCAGCAAAACCAAGAAACTCATTACTGACTTTCGACAGGATGTTACTCATGTCCCCCTACACATTAACAGCACAGAGGTGAAACGAATGGAGAGTGTCAAGCTCCTGGGAGTGGTTATACACAACAAGCTTTCTTGGACTCTTCATGTGGAAGCACTGGTTACAAAGGCTCAACAATATCTCTTCTTCCTTAGGCAGCTGAGGAAACTTGGCATGATAGCGAATACTCTTGCCAACCTTTATAGGTGTGCCATCGAGTGCATTCTGTCTGGATGTATCACTACTTGGTATTGCAACTGTACGATTCAAGATCAGAGACTGTTACAGAGACCCGGACAATCACAAAGGCCAACCTCCCATCTATAGAATCCATCTACCAGAGACTGTTACAGAGACCCGGACAATCACAAAGGCCAACCTCCCATTTATAGAATCCATCTAGCAGGCCCGCTGTCAAGGAAAGGCTGCCAGCATTCTCAAAGACCCAGCCCATTCTGGCAATGCTTTTCTACAACCTCTACCATCGGGGACAAGGTACAAAAAGCCTGAACACATGCACCAGCCAGTTTCGGAACATTTTCTACCCCGCTGTTGTTAGAATACTGAATGGACTCACAATGCCTGTACCTGAGTTTTGGTTTTTGCCGCTGTTTACCTATTACTTACTATCTACTCTATTTAACTCTGTGATCTGCCTGTAGTACTCTCAAGACAAAGCTTTTCACTGTGCCTCGGTATATGTGACAATAAATTCAATTCAATTCAATTCAGAGACAAAAGTAGAGATGCTTTATAATTTAGAGTTTTAAAAAAATTTTTTCAAGAAAAATAAGACTTATCAGTGAGTGTTACTGATGTACTGTGAAGGTCTGTGCTCATAAGACCTTTTTGTCTTTTGACCACCATTTTTAAACTGCAGCAATTTATAGATTTCACACACTGCAGGGATTCTATAATTCTATAAATCAAAAGCATATTTACAAATGTAGTTCATAAATTCTGCTCTGAAAGGCAGGTTTTTTTTATTTTAGAAAAAGTCTGATGCTAATTCATTGATGCATGTTGATGACTGTAAATTAAATCAGTTTTTGTGATGTCAGTTAAGTCCCAATAGGCAGAATTTCACATCTTCAGAAGAACATTTTAAATCTGCTACAATTAAAACCTAGTTCAAAGAAGATGGAATTATTCAAAAGGGTTGCTTCACAAATTATTTGAGAAATATATGCTGTATTATCTCTTTCAGTCTAGTCCCAAAAAATTTGTCTTCGTTCAGTCTTGTCCACGGTATATCAATTATGATCAGTTATTATTAAGTTGGTTTTAAAATTTCTTCAAAATTGAAACAAAGGTATAATACCATGAGTTAAGACAGACAAACTAGCTGACTGTGCTGAAAGTGTAATAATTAAATTTAGCTCCTGTATTAAATTCATTATGAGTTAAAATAAAAAATCCTAAGTTCCCTTACTTTTGTTCATAGAACATAGAACAGTACAGCGCAGTACAGGCCCTTCGGCCCTCGATGTTGGGCCAACCTGTCATACCAATCTGAAACCCATCTAACCACACTAATCCATGTACTACACTATGCTTGTCCAATGACGACTTAAATGTACTTAAAGTTGGCGAATCTATACCATCGCAGGCAAAGCATTCCATACCCTTACTACTCTATGAGTAAAGAAACTACCTCTGACATCTGTCCTATATCTATCACCCCTCAATTTAAAGCTACGCCCCCTCATGCTCGCCATCACCATAATTGGAAAAGGGCTCTCCCTGTCCACCCTATCTAACCCTCTGATTATCTTATATGTCTCTATTCAGTCACCGAGGAAAAAGTGAGGACTGCAGATGCTGGAGGTCAGAACTGAAAAATGTGTTGCTGGAAAAGTGTAGCAGGTCAGGCAGCATCAAAGGAGCAGGAGAATCAATGATTCCTGAAGGGCTTATGCCCGAAATGTCAATTCTCCTGCTCCTTTGATGCTGCCTGACCTGCTGTGCTTTTCCAGCAACACATTTTTCAGCTCTATTAAGTCACCTCTCAACCTTCTTCTCTCGAACGAAAACAGCCTCAAGTCCCTCAGCCTTTCCTCGTAAGACCTCCCCTCCATACCAGGCAACATCCTAGTAAATCTCCTCTGCACCCTTTCCAAAGCTTCCACATCCTTCTTAGAATGCGGTGACCAGAACTGTACACAATACTCCAAGTGCGGCCACACCAGAGTTTTGTACAGCTGCAGCATAACCTCATGGTTCCGGGACTTGATCCCTCTATTAATAAAAGCTAAAACACTGTAAGCCTTCTTAACAACCCTGTCAACCTGGGTGGCAACTTTCAAGGATCTGTGTACATGGGCACCGAGATCTCTCTGCTCATCTACATTACCAAGAATTTTACCATTAGCCCAGCACTTTGCATTCTGGTTACTCCGACCACAGGGAAACACCTCACACTTGTCTGCATTAAACTCCATTTGCCACCTCTCAGCCCAGCTCTGCAGCTTATCTATGTCTCTGTGTAACCTACAACATCCTTCGTCACTATCCACAACTCCTCCGACCTTAGTGTCGTCTGCAAATTTACTTTGAGTTTCTAACATACACGTTTATTGTTCACTAATGAGAACTCACTAATTTATCCATTCCAATCAGTGTAAATGTTCTGTGTTATACAACTTGAACTAAATCACTTTAGAACTCAATTCATTCAAAAGGAGCAGTCTTTTAACACAAGGTCAATGGTGCATCATTCATTCTCATGATCTTTGCAGTACTTACTGTAAATTCTTGTATCAAGTCCAACAGCTAAAACAATTGAATGCCAAAACTAATGCTTACAACATAAATTCAGCAACAAGCTTCTGAACACCACATTTCCACCACTCATGAACAAGAGACTACTTTACAGTAATGCTTTTCATTAAATATCTATCCAATATCCCAAAGCCTATTGGTGCCAAACAATATACATGGAAAGAAATGAAATTATTTTACCACTTACTCCATTTTCTCAATTTTGCATAGTACATATTGTATTCCATAATTCACAGATATAACAATCTTTATTCAGTACTGTAAGCTAAAGTCAAAATAATTGATCTGGAGAAAGTCACATTAATGAACGTTAACATTACAATAAGAAACAGAGTGGATGTTGGGAAAATGTTCCCAACATTAGAGTAAAGGGAAGATCTTTTAGAATGGAGATAAGGAGAAACTTCTTCATCCAGAGAGTGGTGAATCTATGGAACTCATTGCCACAGAAGGCTGTGAAAGCCAGGTCATTGAGTATATATAAGATGGAGATAGATAGGTTCTTAAGTATCAAGGGGATTAAGGGTTACAGGCCGAAAGTGGGAGAATAGGGTTGAGTAATTTATTAGCCATAACGGAATGGCAGAGTGCACTCAATTGGCTGAATGGCCTAATTTCTGCTTCTATGCATTACGGTCTCATTATTGCCCAGAGTTCCCCTCCCACATCAGGTGTGCTGAGATGGGAGAAATTCTGGCTGCTTCATCCATGCTTTTAAGACTGGCTACCTGGATATTGGATTTTCAATATAAGGGAGTAGCCTGGAATAGGGATAAGAGTGGCTGACCCAGGAAGAACTGGAGAGATTGCTGGATGATGATGCAGATGGCTGGAAGGCCTGCTCTTTATATCCAGAATTCTGTTTGAAGTTTAAAAATAAATAATAAAGCTTGAAACATGTGTCCAGCTATCATACTCACAGGAATTCCCAACATGTGTGAACCCATGCAACTTCATGCTCCCATGCAGCAACGATGGCTGTTAATACCTTCCTTTGCAACCTTTGTGCCTCCACTCACTGTTAAGGCTATTTACAGTTCTTTTGTCAACTTCGTGCCAACCTATGCCTTATATCCCTCTATCACAATGTATCCTGAGATTGTCCATGCCAACTCACCTTGTACCCACCATGGACAGAATTCAACTTATGCAGAATTGAGAAAAAAATGAAGTTCAACAACAAAATTTAAAGTATGCCTTGTAAAATTCAAACTTTCTTATGATGAAAAAAACACTAATTCCTTCATAAATATTTATTAAATTTGTATTCCTTCACCTAAATAAAACATTATAATAACAAACATGCAATTCAAAAGCATAACCCCTTGTAACAGCAAGCATTGGAATTCTTAGTTCCACTTCGAAGAATCTATAACTTCTAGTAGCTGTGAATCAAACTGTGAAATAGCAGTAACTGTGGTTAAAAACAAAGGGTTGTAGAATCAGTCACACAGCATGAATCTAGCAATTGAAATACTTAGATTTATGTCAATAGAAGGAGTGAAATAACAACAAATTTTCTTACACACCCCACCATTTTCAAATGTTTAAGGGGCAGAACCTTTAAATTCCTTATGAGGTGCCTTTGAAGGGTTCTTTTGACAGTATAAAGTTGAGAGTAATAAATTTATAGGCACACTTGGTTTGAATTCTTAAGTCTACTTTTAGAAATTTCAAATGTACCTTACCATCACCAAAGGGCACCTCCTCTTCTTTTAAGGTTAGATACATAAAGACTTCTTACCTACCTAAAGAGACATTCTGGCTAACAAAGGAAATGTATCAAGTTCACACCTGTTCATACAGGTGTACACAACAAGCTTCGCAGAGTATGCTGGGTAGTTCAGGATGGAAGACAGGAAAAAATGTGGCAGTAAGAGCTGCTCCTTTTTTAAGGTATTTTCAGTGTTGGAGCTGATTTCCTTGAATTCTACGAGCATCATTTTGGAACTTTGGAAAAAAAAGATCAAAACAATGGGACTTCAAAAAAGAGGAAGAGAGAGAAAGTAGTGAACTATGTGGGAAGTGAACCAAACACAGAAATAAATTTGCACAGCGGTCTAACTCAACAATGAACCTGCAGAGCTGATTACCTCTGCTGTGTGGTTTCAAATATCTCTGGACATTGGAGTTCCTTCCAAGAAACCCTTCCAAGAAAAATAAGCAAAAGGTGAAATTCACAGCTGACCGTGGAAAAACCTATGTGGGAGAGCTCACAGCAGGAAGCAGCTAAGTGGTATTGTTGACTTTTTTGTGTAACGTTACAATAGTGAGTAGAGCGGCTTTTTTTCATTATATGTTTTACTGAGATCTGTCTCTTGATTAACTTTAAAAATAAACAAAAATAGGTACTAAGATAGCTTGGAGTAGTGTATTTAGTAGCCGTAATATTGTGCTATCTTTTGGGTGTGTAGACTGTTAAGGTGCAAAGATTGCCTTTAGTAGAGTGATGTGCTCTTCCTATTGGATGTGGGAGATTAGGGAGAGTTTTGATGCTACTGATTATTATGTCTGCAGGAAGTGTGTTTGGCTGTGAATCCTATCAGATCACATGGATTGGTTGGAGTGGCAGTTAGAGGCAAAGAGGAATTTGCAGGGCTTAGGGGGTGTGATTGATAACATTTGCAAGGAGGGAGATAAATCAAAGATACAGTTAGACGGGATACCTCCAGGAAAAGTAGGAGAGGGAGGCACATAGTGTAGGAGTCCCCTGTTGCTATCCCCATCTCAAATAAGTAAACTGTTTTGGAAAGTATATGCGGTGAAGGGCTCTCGGGGGAATGTAGCATGGGCAGACAGGTTTCTGGTACTGGGACTTGCTCTAATGTAATCAGGTTCCAAGGGATGGATTGTGATAGGGAACTCTTTATTCATAGGCATAAACAGATGATTCTGCGGCCAAAAATGAGACATCAGAATGGTGTGTTTCCTCCATGGTGCAGGGTCAAGGATATCTTGGAGAAGGTGCAGAATATTCTCAAAAGGTAGAGGGACCAGCAGGAAGTCATTGTACACATTGGAACTAATGACTTCCAGGAAGAGTTAAGGATGAGATTCTGTGGAGTGAATATAGGAAAGTTAAGCAGGAATTTAAAAAGTAGGCCCTCGAGGGTAGTAATATCCAGATTACTGCCATGAACTAATGAGATTAGGAATAGGAGAATAGAGCAGATGAATGCATGGCTGAGAAGCAGGGGTGAAGGATTCACATTTTTGGATCATTGGAATCCCTTTTGGGGGCAGAAAGATGGATTGCACTTGAATTGGCAGGGACTTTTGCTAGAACTGCTCGGGAGGATTTAGACCAGTTGGGAGATGGAGGAACCAAGGGAGGTACTGAAAATAGAGATCAGTCTGAGACTGGTACCGTTGGGAAAAGGAGCAACTGAAACAGTCAGGGCAGGCAGGAACACAGCAGACAACAAGGTGGGATTAATAAATCAAATGGCATTTATTTCAATGCTGGAGGTCTAACAGGTAAGGTAATTGAACTCAGGGCATTGTTGGGAACATGGGACTGGGATATCATAGCAATTACAGAGATGTGGTTCAAAAACGGACAGGTTTGGCAGTTCAATATTCCAGGACGTAAATGTTTTTGCAAGGATAGAAATGGGAGGGCAAGAGACGAGGACAAGTGGCATTTTTCATTAGGGATAACATTATGGCTGTTCTTAGGGAGGATACTCCTGGAAATACATCCAGAGAAATTATTTGGGTGGAACTGAGACATAACAAAGGATTGATGACCTTATTGGGATTGTACAATAGACACTATCCCACCCCCGCCAACAGCTAGCAGGATTTTGAGAAACAAATTTGTAAAGATCTCAGTTATCAATAATAATAATAGGGTGGTTCAGGGATAGGAATTTAACCTTCTAAACATAGACTGGGACTGCCAAAGTGTTAACAGATTCTTCTCCATGCAAGCCCTTAAGTGTGTACAAGAAAATGTTCTGATTCAGTATGTGGATGTACCTACTAGAGAAGGAACAAAACTTGAGCCTGCTCCATAGCTACCTGATGAAGGAGCAGCACTCCGAAAGCTAGTACTTCCAAATAAACCTGTTGGACTATAACCTCGTGTTGTATGATTTTTAATTTTGCCCACCCCAGTCCAACACGTTCACAACTTGGGAAATAAGGCAGGGCAAGTGACTGAGGTGTCAGTGGGGAAGCACTTTGGGGCCAGTGACTATAATTCTATAAGATTTAAAATAATGATGGAAAAGGATCTACAAGTTAAAGTATTAAATTGGAGGAAGGTCAATTTTGACAGTATTAGGTAACATTCAAAAGGTATTGGGGGTGGAAATTTGCATGTAAAGGGATGGCTGGAAAATGGGCAACCTTCAAAAATGAGATAATGGGAATCTAGAGGCAGTATGTTCCTACTGGATCACTAGAGAAATTGATATTTTGGTCAAGAATAAGAAGGAAGCATACATCAGGCATAGACAGCAGGGATCGAGTGAATCCGTAGAAGAGTATAAAGGCAATAGGAGTATACTTAGGAGGAAAATCAGGAGGACAAAAAGGGGACACGAGATAGTTTTGACAAATAGGGTTAATGACAATACAAAGGGCTTCCACAAATATGTTAAGGACAAAAGAGTAACTAGGGAGAGAATAGGACCGCTTAAAGATCAGCAAAGCTGCCTATGTGTGGAACTGCAGGACATGAGGGAGATATTAAATTATTATTTTGCATCAGTGTTTACTGTGGAGAAGGATATAGAAGATGGAGAATGTGGAGATATAAATAGCAACATCTTGAAAAATGTCCACATTACAGAGCAGGTGGTGCTGGACGTTTTAAAACGCATAAAAATAGATAAATCCCGAGGTCTTGGTCAGGTGTATCCTAGAACTCTGTGGGGAGCTAGGGAAGTGATTGCTGGGCCCTTTGTTGAGATATTTGTATCATCAATAGTCATAGATGAGGTGCCGGAAGACTGGAGGTTGGCTAACGTGTGCCAATATTTAAGAAAGGTTGTAAAGAAAAGACCGGAGGCCTGTGACCAGTGGTGTGCCACAAGGACTGGTGCTGGGTCCACTGCTTTTTGCCATTTATACAAATGATTTGGATGTGAACATAGGTAGTATAGTTAGCAGATGTGCTGATGACACCAAAATTGGAGTTGTAGTGGATGGCATAGAAGGTTACCTTAGAGTACAATGGGATCTTCATCAGATGGCCCAACGGGCTGAGGTGTGGCAGATGGAGTTTATTTTAGATAAATGTGAGGTATTGCATTTTGCAAAAGGCAAATCAGGACAGGACATATATAATTAATGATAAGGTTCTGGGAAGTGTTGCTGAACAAAGTGACCTGGGAGTGCAGGTTGATAGTTCCTTGCAAGTGGAGTCCCAGGTAGACAGGATAGTGTATAAGCTGCTTGGTATTCTTGCCTTTATTGGTCAGTGCATTGAGTATAGGATTTGGGAGGTCATGTTATGGCCATACAGTACAATTGGTCAGGCCACTGTTGGAGTACTGAAGTCAATTCTGGTCTTCCTGCTATAGAAAGGGTGTTGTGAAACTTGAAAGGGTTCAGAAAAGATTTACAAGGATGTTTGCAAGGTTGGAGAATTTGAGCTATTGGGAGAGTCTGAATAGGCTGGAGCTAATTTCCCTGGAGCATTGGAGGCTTTGAGGTGACCTTGTAGAGGTTTATACAATCATGAGGACCATGGATAGGGTGAATAGCCAAGGTCTTCTCCACAGGGTAGGGGCATCCAAAACAGAGGGTTTAGGTTTACGGTGAAAGAGGAAAGATTTAAAAGGGTCCTAATGGGCATCTTTTTCATGCCGATGAAAAAGCACGTATGAAATGAGCTGCCAGAGGAAGTACGGAAGGCTGGTACAATTACAACATTTAAAAAGCTTCTGGATGAGTATATGAATAGGAAGGGTTTGGTGGGATATGGGCTAAATGCTGGCAAATGAGACTAGATTAACTTAGGATGTCTGGTCAGCATGGACATGTTGGACCAAAGGTTCTGTTTCCATGCTACAACTCTACAAAAATCCCACTTCAGTTGAAGCAGCTAATAAATTAATTATTGACTTCAACCCTTCCCATCCCATCAATATGCAAAGTTCTGAGTTTGTGAGAGGGGTTTGCAATTTCTTGGCTCATCTGTTATTTTTACCACAATGGAGTGGTGCTCCACTTTAGCAAGAATTGAAACTTAATTTTCTTTCAGAGCATTGATTCTTTATTAGGATGTAACATGAGATGATGCACTGATTTACTGGAATTCAAATAGATAGTGATCTTCAAAGAATGACTGCTGGGTAGCGATACAATAGAAACTGATTAATTCTAGCTCAGATTAATTGAAAATATGTGGTTTGAATACACATTGATTTAGTAGAAGCTTTTATCCCACCAGAATTAGCAGAACGTATAATTAACCAATTCAATTCACAAATATTATGCACTCCATTCAGTTAAAACATACATTTCCAACATCTAAGATTCTTTACTTGATTTTTTAATCCTGGATAACCAAACTCTGCAATTTCATGACAAGATAATTTTTTTTGTGGAAATTGTTCATTTTAAAATCAAGTGGGATGGAAAAGAGGTGGTGACTGGAAAGGAAAAGCAAAATTAATTCTGATACAAGGCATGGAGAATGGAGGAGGAGGGGCAATGGCATTAACTAATGTAAAATGTCTTAACTATGTATATAGATTGGTAATTGAAATCAGAGACGCGGAAAAGGGTGTTTTGAACAATATCAGCACTTCGGTTCTTGTTTTCCAACAAATTAAAGCTCAATTTTAGGGCTCTATATCTCAATGCTAACTATGAAATGCTAACAAAAGTTAGTCTTTAGAATGAGTTATATTTCTGATCAATCATATTTCACAAACTGCAAAAGAAATAGGGAATTTAAAAAAACTTACCATGATCATTGCGATCACTGTGCAGATTGTAATTACAAAAGGTGTTCAGATTTTTTTTTTACAGAAGGAAAACAATGAACAGTTTCTAAATGAATTTTATTATGCACCCTCATTCAATATTTAATTTTACAAATATTTGATATTTCTAGGTCCCATTCAGTAAGTGCAGTCGTTATCATGCAGTAGTTTTTACCATAAATTATAGTTAACTTTCTTCAAGTCAACATATTTACTTGTTCCAAGTAATATACCTTTAAATGTTTAAGTTAAGAGATTAAACACTGAGCTCTTATTAACTAAGGGAGAATGCAAGAACTCACTTAATATGTTTAAAGTATTGGATTGTGTAGACTAAGTTATGCAGTTCATTTTCTCAGACTTTAAAAGCAGAAATGTCGTTTTAATCTGTGATTTATTAGAAAGTATTTAATGTTAGCAATATTATTTTCACTGGATATTGTTAATATGAATTTTCTGCAGAGTCTATATTTAGATCTAAAATGAAAAACTTGGAATCTGTCAACCAAGGAACATAAATTCATTCAAGCAAACTTCATAAATTTAATATGAAAGTAATACATTTCCTGACTTGAAACTCTGAAGCCACAGCCGAGTGACTTACAACAAAATAACCTCTACCCTTCTCTTTCAGTGTTTAACACTGATATATAATTTCAAGAAACATGCTTTTAGGGCTTTTGATAAGCTAAGTGCAGTAGCATTTAAACTTTCTCTTCAAAAAATATTCAAGTTGCCTATCATATTATAAAAGCTACTTGCAGACATTTAAAGTGACATATTACAGTAGACATGTGCTAAAAACAAATAAAAGTAAAATCATTTTGAGTATCAATTGTAGTTACAATTTGTTTTGTGGCTTGATATAACTTTTTAGTTGGAAAATGTATAATTGAGTCCTACAACACAAACAAGCTATAAAAATTCTAACTAAGCTTAAACATAATTGTTTGGCTCAATACTTGTTCAACTCCTTACTTTGTTAAGAATTTGTGTACAACTATCACTATTTATCCAGTACTGATTTTAGCATTTGTTGCAATACGTACAAGTATAAAGTTTTCCGGAAACATATTTAGCAGATCAGTTTTTCACAAGTTATGTTTATTTTCGCTACTTAATATGCACCGTTCAATATTTCTTGCTTATATAATTTTACAGATTTTCCCTCAACTGACCAACAAGCCTCTACCTTGTTCAAGAGGATGAAACAGTTCAGAGCACTCACATCTTCTTATACGTTGGAGCTGATGCTGTTCCATTACCCTAATACAGAACAAGATGAGGTCCACTCATGATGACTCAAAGATCAGCAAACTTGCACCACTGTGGGAATTGTAGGTTTCTTAAGAATAGTTTTCAAGCTATGGTCGTGTACTTAAGTGCCCAACACTTGCAACGCAGCTGGAAGGGGGTGGGGCTGGAGCTTTCAATCAGAAATGAATTATAATATGTACTTACCTAAAGGTGTCAAGTTTTTATTTTGTAAATTCTAAGATGAACATAAATTCTTTCCCCTTTACATTTTTAAATGTGATTCATGAATTATTTACTGAAAAAGTAAAATAAATATTGAAACACTAAAAGTGTAGCATTTTTTCATATTTACTATATTTGAGTTTAATTACCAATTGACTAACTACATATATTTCCAAAATATACACATGTATTTCAATACTACTGTCTGCTTACATTTAAATGGGAGTCATATGGCTGACATTTGCAAAAGTCTTCAGTAGTTTCAGGACAAGGAGGTGCCAGTGACTGGGGTGGACAAAGTTAAAAATCACATGACACTAGGTTATAGTCCAACAGGTTTATTTGGAAGTACAAGCTTTTGGAGCACTGCTCCTTTGTCAGGTAACTAACTAACTCCCAAATAAACCTGTTAGACTATAACTTGGTTTTGAATAATTTCAGGACATTTGAAGGTAACTGATTAACTGAATCCTGGTTTCATTAAGTAAAAATTACATTTTATAATGTGGGATAAAACTTTAAAATAGCCATATGTAACCAGTAAAGTGACAAATGCATTACCAAAACGCATTTTTGAAGTTTAAACTGAACTTTACAAGTATGTTAAAGTTGTAGTGAAGTTTACTTGAGTGAACGAAAGGGCATTCTCTCTATATTTATTTTATTATTTAAAGTACAGTATTGCCAAGATTACATAATTGCTAAGTAGTTTCCATTTGGCTACAATTCAACTTCATACTTTCAAAATTACAGACAGCAAAATTCTGCATTGTATTTTGATAAAAATTGCTTGGTGAAAACAAATCCTTCCACCTTAACATTAGTGGCAGTAAGTTTTACAACTTCTCCTGCACAATAATGAATTCATATTTCATGAAAGCTTTTGTGCTGTATAATTAAATGCACCTTAGACTTATATGACATAAAAACAATGCATAACTCATGTATTAAAAGCTTGCTGGGGCCCAGAACGTTCCATCGTGCTGAACTGAAGAAACAAAAATACAACTATTTTTATACTGCATGACCCCAATGGGTCACATCAATCATCAATTTTTAAAAGCGTGCTTCAGAAAATGAATTGCCGAAACAAACATTCTGTTAATGGTTCCTGATGGCAACACAAAGGTGCTGACGTAATACTTAGTTAAACCTCATGAATTATTCAGTTTTGTTTATAGAAATGTCTTATGCCATAAAATAGTTTATAAAACAGGAATAGACATTTGAGACCTTGCAGAACATTCTAAAACACCTCCTAGTGGTCATATCAGAACAGCATTGGCCAAAGACTCTCAACAGGTCATCTTCCTGGTTACAAATTGGAGTGGAGAAAATAAAAGCACATTGTAAAACATTTAGAACAGAATAGCATCTTGATTAATTTGTCTTTGAACATAATATAAAATGAAAAAATATAAGGATGATTTATTCTGCTACTATAGTATACTACAGTGATCTGAAGCAGAAATTGTGAATCACTCCTGTAAGATCACAATATTGCTCAATATAAGATTTCTGGGTCAGTTAATGTTTGGTGCATCCACATGCACACACCTTTCAATTTGATGATTTGTTAGCTGGGATTTTCATTCACCAACTTAGCAATGCCTCTTCTGCAGGGAACTAATGTATAAATTTATGCAACAGTAAAAAAATTTGGAACATTTTCAAGGCAAATTCCACATATTACAGCCAACTTTTAATGCTTTTGTTTAGAATATACCTAACAAAAATATACCCACCCATCACATGTAACATGGTTCAGAAAAGGGAGTTTGTGCTCACACCAGACATTTCTGGTGTATCTTTCTCTGTCATGAAGAAGCTGTCCTCACCATCTATGTCTTGGTAGAGATAGCAACAACATCAGTTGTGCCTGTAGTTACATCACCGCTCAGATGTCAAAGGGAAAGAAAATAAAGGGAAATGACACAAGGGGATTGCACCAAGTCAGCATCTGCAAGGGTCTAATTGGCATTCAGTTAGACCACAGCTGGAATACAGTATGCAGTTTTGGCTCCAATACTTAAGATAGGATGCACTAACAATGGAGTCAGCTCAAAAGAAATTCATGAGGCGAATTCCTGGGATGAAGGGGTTGACTTAATAAAGTTAAGTCTTTATTCATTAGAGTTTAGTAGAATAAGCAGTGATCTTACTGAAATGTAGAAGTGATTAATATATGAGCCACATTTCATTTCATGGAGAGGTAGGGTCTACAAAAGCCAGGGCATGATCTCTTACAAGCCCCAAATAATCTAAACATCATGGCATAGACAGAGAACACAGCGGGCTAACACCTTCAACATATTGTCTAGCGAACACCAATTGTTACAGTTAACCTGAGAATGCAACTTTTTAAAAAACTTTGTGTGATTTACACATGAAAGAAGTGAAACCATGGTATTTGAACAGATGAAAGACTCAACATTCAATCAAGGTATTTTTCAATATATAATTTCAGTTATATCACACTGTAAATATTTGCTATAAATTCTATGCCTTACAATTGTGTCCTTCACAACCACCTGATGAAGGAGTGGTGCTCAAAAGCTAGTGCTTCCAATTAAACCGGTTGGACTATAGCCTGGTGTTGTATGATTTTTAACTTTGTACACCCCAGTCCAACACCTACATCTCCAAATCAAGCCCCAATTAGGTTGAGATCCTGGGCTGGACCAGTGGCCTTTTGTTTTTAGGGTGAAATATGAGATCGTAGGCATTACTAAAGAGAATAAAGTCACAAGATAAATTTTAAAAAGCTGATTTTACAAAGTTAGAAAAATAAAACAACCTACGATATAGAAACAACATGTATTCAAACATCCATAATTAACAAGAGGTAATTATTTGAGTCAATAGACAAATATTGGTTAAATTTACCAGAGCCTACATCAGTAGACGATGTGGTCAAGACTGGTCATACAGATTTCTCAGCAATCTATCCAGGGCTTTGTAAAATCTAGGGAGGTAACATCTCAGTTAAAATTAGTTTATTTTACAAGGGATTTCAACTCTTCTCAATTGGCATACTTGTAAATGCTGGCACAATTTCAGTTTTATACAAACACTTAATTTCACTGAGTTTGTGCTGACCCTGAATTCCCTGAGCTCCTAGATCCAGCGTTTTGATTTTTCCTAGCTGAAATGACCTACTTTGAAGACTGTGTCCCATTGTTTTGACCAGGCTATACCCCAGCTTCTAAACACAGGCATAATCCCAACTCTTTACTGCACAATGGTTAACAACTACTCAGATCCCAGTTATGCAATCTCTTCTCTAAAAATTGCATCCCACCAGGTTTCACAAGGCTGCACTCCAATGTCTAACCAATGATACAATTCCAGGTCTGAACTGCTCTGAACAGAAGTCCTACTCTCCATTGCCAGTCTTTGCCCCTGTTGCATACAGTCAGCTAACAACACTTTAGCAGTAGAGTACCTTTTCTGATGCTCCTCTCTAACGATGAGTAAAACTGACCCCAAAACTACTGTTTCACTGACCCTTGAACTCATGGAGTCAAACAGCATAGACATAGGCCCTTCGGCCCACCTCGTCCATGCCAACCAGGTTTCCTAAACTATTAAGTGTAACCCACTAAAACTCTTACAATAAGAGCAATCATTGTTCTTGCGCAGGATCAAATGGGACACCCATTGCCCTGAATATCACACTACCCACAGGTTGCTGGATCACACAGCATAAAGGGATACAAAAGTTGGATTTTATCGCAACCAGCACAGAAAATAAATCTCGAGAGATGTAACCAATTTCCTTCCTACTTTATTAAAAATAAAGATCCAGAGTATAAAGTAGGACATTCAAATTTAATTGCTTGGGGCCATCAAAATGAATTCAGGTGTGAGCTAACAGAAGCCACCTTTTCAGAATAAAAAATTGATTTTTGAACTTATCTGGCAATTAGAAAGTAGTCAAATTACCAATCAAAATTCATGTATGTGATTTGAACTTGAACTGACAGAAAGTTCCAGTGAAAATGAGGAGAAGCTCCTCTCTGCAAACTGACTTTTCTATCGATATAGGTTTGCTCGCTGAGCTAGAAGGTTCATTTTCAGATTTTTCATCACCATATTAGATAACGTCTTCAGTGAGCCTCCAAATGAAGCACTGGTGGTGTAGCTCGCTTTCTATTTATATGTTGAGTTTCCTTGGGTTGGTGATGTCATTTCCTGTGTTGACACCATTTCCTACGGTGATGTCATTTCCTGTTCTTTTTCTCAGGGAGTGGTAAACGGGATCCAAGTCAATGTGTTTGTTGATGGAGTTCCAGTTGGAATGCCATGTTTCTAGGAATTCTCATGCAAGTCTCTGTTTGGCCTGTCCCAGGATGGATGTGTTGTGGTGTTCTTCCTCATCCATATGTCAGGGTATTAGTGAGAGTGGGTCATGTTGTTTTGTGGCTAGTTGATGTTCATGTATCCTGGTGGCTAGTTTTCTGCCTGTTTGTCCATTGTGATGTTTGTTACAGTTCTTGCAAGGTATTTTATAAACGAGATTAGTTTTGCTTGTTGTCTGTATAGGGTCTTTCAAGTTCATTAGCTAGTGTTTTAGTTTGTTGGTGGGTTTGTGGGCTACCATGATGCCAAGGGGTCTGAGCAGTCAGGCAGTCATTGCCGAGATGTCTTTGATGTGGCTAGGGTTTCTGGATCATGGTAGCCCACAAACTCAACAACAAAGTAAAACAGCAGCTAATGAACTTGAAAGAGCCTACACAGATAACAAGCAAAACTAATCTCATTTACAAAATACCTTGCAAGAACTGAAACAAACACTACATTGGACAAACAGGCAGAATACTAGCCACCAGATATATGAACATCAACTAGCCACAAAACAACATGACCCACTCTCATTAGTATCCTTACACATGGATGAGGAATGACACCACTTCGACTGGGACAACACATCCATCCTAAGAGAAGCCAAACAGAGACACTCACGAGGATTCCTAGAAGCATGGCATTCCAAACAGAACTCTATCAACAAGCACATTGACTTGGATCCCATTTACCACTCCCTGAGAAAAAGAACAGGAAATGACAACACCAACCCTAGAAACTCAAACATATAAGTAGAAAGCAGGCTACACCACCAGTGCTTCATCTGGAAGCTCACTGAAGATGTAACATAATATGGTGATGAAACATCTGAAAACGAACCTTCCAGCCCAGCAAGCAAACCTACATCCAGAACATCAACCTGAGCTATTAATCTTCTCAAAACTTGCTGACTTTTTTCTGTCAAAATATCTGCAGACACTAACGGTGCAATGCTAAATTCTGATTGCACATGCTCATCTTTTATGAAACATAAAGCTAATTTTTTAAAAGTTAAATAAAAAACTGCTTTATTTAAAACTTTTTTATCTCTTCAACTATAATTTAGTTTTTAAATAAGGGCATTAAAAAATCTTTTAACACTTTATTTAAATTTAATTCAGTAATTTTGCCACTACTCCAGGCTGTCAGTAGATGTAGCCTTTTCATTATTCATGACTTCAGATTTGGCCACTTCTTACCTTTCTCTACTTTTAATCTGCAATTGCATGCAAGGATAGACTGTATACCGCATGTTTTGGAATCTATATTAATTTTCCAATGTTTTTACCCAGGTCAGTTTCAGAACAATGAACTTGACATCTTGCTTTGTTACAAAATCTTAAGAAGATCTCTCTGACCAGTTCATTAAAACCAGCACCTACAAACACTGGCAAGTTCATCTTGCAAATTTTAAATACATCTGTTGCTTTCACATTAGAAGGAAAAAAAGTATAGGTCATTCTGTTATAACATGTGTTTTGTCAATGTGAATTAGCTGTAATGTGATTGACAAATACTATTTCTAACATGTGGATTTTTAAACTATGTGTTGTCTATAGCGCAATTGCATCACCAACGCTTCGTGTTATTTGTATTGTGCAATTTTTGCATAGCGTGGGGTCACACAGGAACGCAACTATCGTGCCATAGAAGAAATGACTATACAGCCATTCCATTTCACCTGATTGTAGCAACATGCTGCATTGATCATGAGATGCTTATTTAATTAGGAACAACTGTATCCTTAGCATGGTGTCGCTGAAAACATTAACACAATGGATTTCTATCAACACTCCACAATAAAACAAAAATCTTTAAAATACTACTACATTACCTATGAATAAATACACACAAAGCTTTTTTTTGAATTACTGTTTATCAATTACAGTAAACTTTCTAAATAAATACGAATAGAAAGTAAAATATTTTCGTCGTGAAACTTCAAAATTTGCAGAACAATGAGATTTAAATTTCAAAAGACACATGAAGGTTTACAATAACAGTCTGAAAATGTAGAAGATGCAATGTCTGTTCCTGAATGACAAAAATGTATTAGACGAGAAGAGTCACAAATGAATGCATTATATGTTATAATAATCTTGAAGTGAAAAAGATACTTACCTTCTCAATTGCCTCCTGGCATGTGTGAATGTCTGCTTTTAATGTCCAAAGTTATGCAGGCCTCGTTCTATATCTAACACAAATCCTTTCACATCGACATACGTCTCAAAATGTATTATTTCTATTTAAATCTTGTGCAAAAACATTGTTCTGGCAGGTTTTTCCAGATTATTGTAAAATCAAATGGAACTTGGGCTGGTTTTTACTTGACATCATTGTTAGTTGCTATTAACTACTGTTTTCACATAGAGTCATAGAGATGTACAGCATGGAAACAGACCCTTCGGTCCAACCTGTCCACGCCGACCAGATATCCCATCCCAATCTAGTCCCACCTGCCAGCACCCGGCCCATATCCCTCCAAACCCTTCCTATTCAAATACCCATACAAATGCCTCTTAAATGTTGCAATTGTACCAGCCTCCACCACATCCTCTGGCAGCTCATTCCATACACCCTCTGTGTGAAAAAGTTGCCCCTTAGGTCTCTTTTATATCTTTCCCCTCTCATCCTAAACCTATGCCCTCTAGTTCTGGATTCCCCGATCCCAGGGAAAAGACTTTGTCTATTTATCCTATCCATGCCCCT
>NC_057725.1:11476366-11528960 GCF_004010195.1 Chiloscyllium plagiosum
TTCACTGTCCAGTACACCTCCAATTTTGGTGTCATCTGCAAACTTACTAACTGTACCTCTTACGCTCGCATCCAAATCATTTATGGAAATGACAAAAAGTAGAGGACCCAGCACCGATCCTTGTGGCACTCCACTGGTCACAGGCCTCCAGTCTGAAAAACAACCCTCCACACCACCCTCTGTCTTCTACCTTTGAGCCAGTTCTGTATCCAAAGGGCTAGTTCTCCCTTTATTCTATGAGATCTAACCTTGCCAACCAGTCTCCCATGGGGAACCTTATGAGTGTCTTTAATCTTTTCAGTCAACACTTCCATGATAATGTAGGCAGCCAGCATTCCCTCTGGTCACATAGGTAGTCACTGGCTGAGGTAGGTGAAGAGATTTTTTCACAAGATCTGGTCGTACTGAGATTCTGATGTGTCATACCACAGTTTCCCTCCATCCTCAAGATCAATCTGGGCAATAATAGTGAGCAATCTATAACCTGCATGTCCACACCCTTGCATTTTTGCCATTTCACAATCCACAGTGGAACATGTGGCAGCTACAATGACATCCTTTGGGGAGCCAGTGGCAGAGATCCAATGGGCAAGTTTGTGCCCCTACTGGCTGCTTCTTCAATATGGCCACTGATGACGGGATGTAACATTTACTTTGTAGTCTCCCGATTTCAGAACAAATACTGATTGACAGAAAACTACTAACTTTTAAAAAGAAAATAAGAGGTAATTTTGAGATTAACTAATGATCAGACTTGAAGTTTGTGGAAAATAAAGATGAATGTTAAACACTGAAAAGTTGTACAGTTTTATTCTAACTGTTAACACTGAGTGTAAGAGTTTGGGATTTAATGGTAAGACCCATCAATCATAGCTATAGACTGAATTGACAGAGCTAACTCAAAGGTCTACTCTTACAAGACCATTCCAGGTACAAGCACAAAGATTTCTTATGTTTATCATAAATGCAAAAGAATGATATTCAATCAGGGGATTCAGTTGTTACATGATAGATTACCAGCTGACAACCCTCGGCTAACTGGATACATATATTTTGGTCTCTTCCATTGACTGAAGTTTTATATGTGTGCACTCAACTGCTGAGAGTTACAGTTATTCACCCTTGCTACCAACTACCATCTGCACTTGAACAAAGGCAATCTGAACTACGAGTGGTTTGGCAACACAACAACAGCACATAATCAATTTCAGATTCACTAGACAGTATCCACCAAATTGTGCATGCCAAATGTGCCAAGATTGTTAGAGGACTTCACAGGGTAGATGCAGAAATGTTGGTTCCCCTTGTGGGAATCCAGGTCCATAGGCCATGAGTTCAGAACAAGGTGTCACACATTTAAGTTAAAAATCATACAACACCAGGTTATAGTCCAACAGGTTTAATTGGAAGCACACATGCTTTCGGAGCGTCGCTCCTTCATCAGGTGCTTCCAATTAAACCTGTTGGACTATAACCTGGTGTTGTGTGATTTTTAACTTTGTACACCCCAGTCCAACACCAGCATCTCCAAATCATCATACATTTAAGGCAGAGATGAGGAGGAATTTCTTCTCTCACAGTCTTGTGAATCTGTGGAATTATTTACCACAGACAGTTGGTGAGGCTGGGTCATTAAATATATTCAAGACTTAGATTTTTAATCAATAAGAGAATCAGGGGTTATGGGGCAAAAATGATAGGAAAGTGAAGTCAAGGATTATCAGACTAGCCATGATCTCATTGAATGACAGAACAGACTCTATGGCCTATTTCTGTTCTTAGTAAAAAAGAGTGATGTCAGTTCCTTCGATCTCCTAACTAGTTCCTGGAAATTTAGGGGATCATCAATTTCATCACAGCTTAGTTGACTAACTTCATAGATCGCTACCAAGATAATGAGATACCATTGGAGTAATTTGTTGTCTGCTTAGAGATTATGTACTGTCACCCCCTAAATGATTAATATCATGCTAAAGTTTCAACATGAATTTCTACATGAGTGAGGTGGAGTAGCCCAGAATACACGCATGTTGGGAAAAAAAAAACTGCTGTTACTATCCCATTTGTTCCTGCTAAACCCTGGGCAGGGTTCCCCCCATTGCTGCAGTTCCAGACAGAATACTGCAAATTATACCTTCAATTTGTGACCTTTGCAGCACCTTTGCATGCCAGCACACTCAGGGATTACAGTGGGTTTTTTAACTGCCTTTTTGTATATTCTTGGAAGGGTAAAACCTAAACGTGTCTTTCGTATTATCTCCAGGGTCTGGAATGGAACCTGCAGGAAGTGTCTCCCTACTGAGAGGAGATAAGTATACTGTATTGCACTGCACTTCAGCCTTTATAGTGTTTTTTTAAACCTTCCTTGACATCCTACTGGAGGAAGGGAGGGCTGCAGATGCTGGAGAAGGGCTTATGCCCGAAACGTCGACTCCTGCTACTTGGATGCTGCCTGACCGGCTGTGCCTTTCCAGCACCACACTCTTCGACCCTGTTCGATGCAACATTCAAGAGATTCACAAAGAATTTTTGACCACTTTTTCTTCAAGGTTAAATTATTTGCCAGGATTGGCTTAAATTCTTGTTTTTTTTTAAAAAAAGATGCTTTGTTCAAAAGTTCTGATCTGTCATCATGCCACACACTGCTTGTCTTCTTGATGTTACTTCTTTCTGTGACAAACAGACAAGCTTATAATCAAAGCTTTTCACAAATAACTTGAGTCATGCGATAGCTGACTATTGGCATAAAATAGGGCAATCCATGTTAGTGAAGGAGTTTTGGTGTCCCATTGACAGAGCTATCAAAGTGTAATCAAAACAGACAGGGGGTTTTTAGTACCCTTTTTGTGTATTGGATCTTGTTAGATTTCATTAGTTTCTGGCAGTTTCTGTTGTTGACATTAAGCTGCTTTTTGTCTCTTTTTTTTAACCAGAGAGTTCAAACAATGACAGGTGTGCAGGTTAGAAAGCTCAATGTAATTGAAGTGCAAATCACTCAATGAAATATGAATATGCAAAACCTTAGACACCACACCAACCAACTCCACTGCCCTGTGGGTGAACTTCAACTTCCTCTCCTACTTCACCAAGGACATGTAGGTACTGGGCCTCCTCCATTGTCAAACCCTAATCACCTAATGCCTGGTGGAAGAAAGCTTCATCTTCTGCCTTGGAACCCTGCAACCACATGGAAATAACGTGGATTTTACCAGTTTCCTCATTTCCCCTCCCCCCACCCACCTTATCCCAGTCCCAAGCCTCCAACTCAGCACCGCCCTCTTGACCTGTTCATTGTCTTTACCATCTATCCGCTCCACCTTCCTGTCCGACCTATCACCTACTTCCCCTCCTTCAGGTACCTATTGCATTCTCAGCTATCTTTCCACCAGCTCCACCTCACTCCTATTTATCTCTCAGCTCCTCTGGCCCACAAGCCTCATTCCTGATGAAGAGCTTATGCCAGAAACGTCGATTCTCCTGCTCCTCGGATGCTGCCTGATCTGCTGTGCTTTTCCAACATCACATTCTTGACGCTGGAGAAATCAGGACTTACAGAAAATTGACCAAATTAAATTACACAGCAGCCATGGAGCTATCAGCTACAGAGGATAGTGTCAACCAAAATCAGAAGTTAAAAAGGTTCAAGGGGAACCAGTAATAGCCAGCACGAGGGTTGCGTACTGATGAAGTATCGATTAGACGTCTGGCATTTTGACAGGCCGAAGACCACAGAACATTCTGGAAGGTTTGGTGTGGAGAGGGATGGGAATAAACAGAAATCCAGCCCCTCAGTGAAGGCTAAGCAAAGCAGGGAAGATTCACAGTAAGACTCGGGGCAAAAGACTGCGCAACAAACCAAGAAGAAGCAGTAGAAGATCTGCTCTGACATGCAAGACCCATCTTCATGGAAGATAGCTAGCCCTAGACCATAAGACCATAAGACATAGGAGTCGAAGAAGGCTATTTGGCCCATCGAGTCCACTCCACCATTCAATCATGGGCATTTCAGTGCCACTTACCCATGCTCACCCCGTAGCCTTAACTCCTTGTGATTAAGAATTTATCAATCTCTGATAAGATTTGATAAGATTT
The DNA here is from genome assembly GCF_004010195.1 of Chiloscyllium plagiosum. NCBI lineage: Eukaryota > Metazoa > Chordata > Chondrichthyes > Orectolobiformes > Hemiscylliidae > Chiloscyllium > Chiloscyllium plagiosum. The sequence continues at coordinate 11,480,459 of NC_057725.1, forward strand.
GATCTGATAAGATTCGCAACCAACAGCACTTATGGTAAATATAATCCGCAGTAACCCTTAAACTCTCTTTAAACTCCCACATCTGAGAAGAAGTACATATCACTCTATTAAAGGCCATTTTTGCTCCTTCACAATCTACAGACCCAGAAATAACACTGTCTTATTCCTCTACAAACACTGCCTCAGGTTAAATTAATAGGTATGGATTATATTTTAAGTTTAGTCAAGAGACACATCTCCAAAAACATATAATCAAGAAAAAAACCCAGTCTACTCACTACTGCAGATTCTCTGTAGGCCACACTTAAAACAACGATTAACTTATCTGTTTCTGTGCTGTGAAATTGGCCCAACAGTTCCTCCAAGATCAGTTGTTAATTTCACTGTTTGTTAATTTTCCCAGATGAACTCCGATGTCCAGCGATACATGAATTCAAACAGCAAAGGCAGTAACTGTGCAGGTTCTCTCTCTCTCTCTCATGCAATGACCTCACCATGTGCTTCCTTTGTCTGCTCTTCTCCCTTTTAAAACTGCTGTTGTTTAGACTTTTTTTTCCCCAAAGTTCCAAAACAATGCAACAGCGGAAAGCAAATCTTAGCAGGACTTATACACTTACTGGCAAGGTCCTAGGGAGTGTTGCTGAACAAAGAGACCTTGGAGTGCAGGTTCATAGCTCCTTGAAAGTGGAGTCATAGATAGATAGGATTGTGAAGAAGGCGTTTGGTATGCTTTCCTTTATTGACCAGAGTATTGAGTACAGGAGTTGGGAGGTCATGTTGCGGCTGTACAGGACATTGGTTAGGCCACTGTTGGAATATTGCGTGCAATTCTGGTATCTTTCCTATCTGAAAGATGTTGTGAAACTTGAAAGGATTCAGAAAAGATTTACAAGGATGTTGCCAGGGTTGGAGGATTTGAGCTATAGGGAGAGGTTGAACAGGCTTGGGCTATTTTCCCTGGAGTGTCGGAAACTGAGGGGTGATCTTATAGAGATTTACAAAATTATGAGGGGCATGGATTTTTCTCTGGTGTTGGGGAGTCCAGAACTAGAGGGCATAGGTTTAGGGTGAGAGGGGAAAGATATAAAAGAGACCTAAGGGGCAACTTTTTCACGCAGAGAGTGGTACGTGCATGGAATGAGCTGCCAGAGGAAGTGGTGGAGGCTGGTACAATTGCAACATTTAAGAGGCATTTGGATGGGTATATGAATAGCAAGGGTTTGGAGGGATATAGGCCGGGTGCTGGCAGGTGGGACTAGATTGGGTTGGGATATCTGGTCGGTATGGACGGGTTGGACCGAAGCGTCTGTTTCCATGCTGTACATCTCTATGACTCTGCCTTGAAGACATTTAACATCCCGGCCTCCACTGTGCTCTGTGGCAATGAATTCCACAGGCCCATCACACTCTGGTTGAAGAAGTGTCTCCTCATTTCCGTTTTAAATTGACCCCCTCTATTTCTAAGGCTATTCCTAGTATCACCACCTGATGGAAACAACTTCCCAGTGTCCACCCTTTCTAAGCCTTGTAATTTTCTAGTAGATCTCCCCTCAACCTTCTAAACTCTAATGAATACAATCCCAGGATCCTCAGCCATCCATTGTATTGTAGGCCTGCCATTCCAGGGATCATCCGAGTGAATCTCCACAGGATATGCTCCAGTGCCAGTACGTCCTTCCTGAGGTGTGGGGCCCAAAAGTGGACACAGTATTCTAAACGGGACCTAACTAGAGCCCTATGTTAAAGAGGAAGGAGATTCCAATAGTCCAGCTCAAACATGTAATTATTTCTGGTAATATCCATCTCAGATGGATAGAGCCAGATTAACAGCAAGTATTGCAGGAATTTGGGAAATGCTGACATAGTGTTTTTAATAAGGAATATTTTGTGAATTAAAACAAGTTGAACCACAACTGAATTCTGTGTACCTTTGTCGGCCTCACTGACAAGAGCAGTTGTGTCATGTGTTTCTAACACACAAAATGGTCAACATGTCCAAAGCATGGCTAACACTTCATGAATACAAAACCTGCTTATTAATGGGCAAATGAACTTCACTGTCAGAGAATTATGCATTATAATTTGTATTCGTACAGCAATCCCATACAACTGAGGTCAAAACATAATTGTATGAACATATATTGTGACCAAGGTCAATGCTTTGAGGTGACTGAATAAATCTAATTTAATTTTCCCATGTGCAAGTAAAAAATTTAATTGACTTCAGTTTTGAAGATTCCACTCAACAACTGCCTTTTTTGAAATCAAGTTCCTTGACCAATGATAATCATTGTTAAACCTATTTAGCCACATTAGGCTTCAAAGGAATTGGTCATTTTAAATCAATGACTCTACACAGTTCTTCTCTGTGAAACAATGTAAATCACATTTAATTTTGTTTCTTCTAAACATCCAATTGGTTAATCAATACAAGATGCTTTGAATAAACATAGTCAAAGACCTCTACCACCCCAGTTATACTCTCTTTTGTCAGGCAGAAGATATAAAAGTTTGAATATATGTACAAACAGCTTCTTTGCCACTCTTAGACTTTTGAACAGGCCTTTCAAATGTTAATTCTAATCTCTCTCTCTGCATCTTCTCTATGTCTGTAACACTGTATTTTGTTACTCTGATGTATGGTACAATCTGCCTGTATAGCACGGAAAACAACACTTTTCACTATATCTCGATACATGTGACAGTAAATCAATCATCTCTGAATAGATTTGGCATGAGAGGGCTACATGTCACTGGCTAAAGTGTATTCAAACCTAGACAGTCACAATAAGATGGCTGTTCAATTAGTTATGTTTGGCTTAATTTCTCACTTTTCTTTAATGTTAGTGTATCACAACAATGTAAGAGAATATACCTACACAGATGTGGTATTTAATCACAAGCCTTGAAATCCCCTAATGTGATCTTTAAACAGGCAAATTAATCTCAGTCAGAGTAATAGTGGGATGTTGTAATTAGTTCCAGCTTTGCTAGGTTTGAATCGAGGAAAATAGACAATTATTTAGTGATCGAAGACCTAACTGCAATTCAGTGAATTCTTCTGGAAATTGATTTGTTGCACAAATTGAAGATAGGATTATGTTGACCTGTTACTGTTTCCATTTTCTGCCAACATCTACTGTCATGAATTAAACTTGAACAACAATTCCTCACATCAGTTTCTGACGCCTCCCACAACATAGGGTAACATAAGATCTTAGTGGGCTTCAGTTAGCTTGCAATGCAGAGTGATGCCAACAAGTTGCCCACATTATCTGAGGTTATGACAAAGGATTCTCCCCCTCAACCTCTCCCCTTGTCTGAGTCATGGTGACTCACTGATTAATCTACCATCAGTCATCGCTCGGTAGTGAGGGAGCACCTCTTTGGTCCAGTAGAACTGTGATAATGTTTACCATTGAGAGTATGAAATTTGGGGTTAGTGTTGTTGAAGAGTGGGCAGTCAGACATTTATTAAAATTTGATAGTCTTACCCTTGTGAAATTCATACTCAACACAAAATATAGGTTGTGAACTGGAACCTTGCCTTTTTAAGAAACCACAATTTGAGAAATGGAATTTCTTCCACTGTTACCAAGGCATGAGTCAAACCTCAGTCCCTTACTTGCTTTGCTGTGTAGCCAGTCTCTCAGTTGCATCCACTCAAAAAAACTGGATTTGCCAGTCAGCCTTATTCATGCTGCAATGAAAAAGATTCAAACCTTTACCTGGGGTCCAAGATTGGAAAAGGAAGTTACAAGTCCTGGTTATGAAGGAAAACCAAGAGAAATTTCATCTATTCAATCCAGCAAATTGATACCTGGTATCAGGAAACTGTTCTTCAACATATGGAATAGGGCTTTGGACAGAGAAATGGCAATGGAAAGCTTGGAATCACTTAATAAAAAAATTATGTTGCAAGTGAGACACTGTTCTGTCAATATAGAGGGCTGGAATTAGTTGGGCCAAATGGTCTTCAAACTGCATAACTGATCTGTGACCTTATAAATTCTTAAGTTACTTCTTCAGTGAATTACAGCATTAGCATTCTGATGTAACTGCTGTCTGCAGCTAACTAAACTGGAGCACACATCAAATTTACAGAATAAAGAAATAAAGTTTAATGTGATTTTCACAACATTTAGTAGTGAAAACTTAAATGTGGACAGGCCCTGTTTGCTAAAAAAGAAATTTAAATGAGAAAAAAACTACATCGCGTGACAGTAGGGAAAACATATCAACCCACGTACAAGGCAACATCTTCATCACAATTCTAATGTTCAAATGTTATTATGCTATCGTTTTTAAATTATTCAAACAAAAATACATTGGGGGGAGCTCATTGTTTTTGCTAGAACCCTTGCTCCATTCTCAAACAATTCAATTAAATAAGATTTATATCAGTAGAATGTAAAGCATGCCACGGAGTTTGGCTAGATATAAATATACAAGCAACTACAAAATTAAGTAGTAAACACATTGTTTGATCACACTACAATGAACTATTTCTAATTTTTGTAAAGTAATCAAGTTTGAAATTCATTAAAATAAAGAATCCCAATGGTATTATCGCCAGGCTATTATTCAAGAGATGGAAATGTGTTGCTGGAAAAGCGCAGCAGGTCATGCAGCATCTAGGGAACAGGAGAATCGACGTTTCGGGCATTAGCCCTTATTCAGGAATGAGGAAAGTTGGTCCAGCAGGCTAAGATAAAAGATAGGGAGGAGGGACTTGGGGGAGGGGCGTCGGAAATGTGATAGGTGGAAAGAGGTCAAGGTGAGGGTGATAGGTCAGACAGAGGTGGGGGCGGAGAGGTCGGGAAGAAGATTGCAGGTTAGGAAGGCGGTGCTGAATTTGATGGATTTGACTGAGACAAGGTGGGGGGAGGGGAAATGAGGAAACTGGTGAAATCCGAGTTCATCCCTTGTGGTTGGAGGGTTCCGAGCCGGAAGATGAGGCCCAGGTAATGTTCTGAGGACCAGTACCTGGTGCTATGATGTTGTGGCCATAACAGAGAAGTGGGTTTCTCAGGGGCAGGAATGGTTGCTGGATGTTCCAGGATTTAGAACATTTAAAAAGAATAGGGCGGGGGGAAAAAGAGGAGGGGGTGTAGCACTGCTAATCAGAGACGGTATCACAGCTACAGAAGTTACCATTGTCGAGGAGAGTGTGCCTACTGAGTCAGTATGGGTGGAAATTAGGAACAGTAAGGGAGCAGTCACCTCATAAGGGGTTTACTACAGGCCCCCCAATAGCAGCAGGGAGATTGAAGAAAGCATAGGTCGGCTGATTTTGGAAAAGTGTGAATGTCGTAGGGTTGTTGTAATGGGTGACTTTAACTTTCCCAATATTGATTGGAACCTCCTTCCTTCGAGCAGATGATTTGGAAGGAGCTGTTTTTGTAAGGTGTGTTCAGGAGGGTTTCCTAACTCAGTACGTTGACAGGCCGACGAGGGGAGAGGCTATTTTGGGCTTGGTGCTCGGCAACGAGCCAGGGCAGGTGTCAGATCTTGCGTTGGGAGAGCATTTTGGTGATAGTGACCACAACTGCCTCACATTCTACATAGCTATGGAGAAGGAGAGAAGCAGGCACAATGGGAGGATATTTAATTGGGGAAAAGGAAACTATGATGCTATCAGACGGGAGTTGGGAAGCATGGACTAGGAGCAATTGTTCCATGGAAAGGGCACTATAGACATGTGGAGACTGTTTAAGGAACAGTTGTTGCAAGTGATGCATAAGTGTGTTCCTCTGAGACAGGCAAGAAGGGGTAAGATAAAGGAACCTTGGATGATGAGAGCGGAGGAGCTTCTCGTCAAAAGAAAGAAGGCAGGCAAGGAAGGAGCACAAAAATGGTCTGAGGAGAGCCAGGAAGGGGCACAAAAAAGGCTTGGCAGGAAGGATTAGGGAGAATCCAAAGGCATTTTATACGTATGTGAAGAATAAGAGAATGATCAAAGAAAGAGTAGGGCTGATCAGGGGTAGCATAGGGAACTTGTGCATAGAGTCTGAGGAGGTAGGGGAAGCCCTAAATGAGTTTTTTGCTTCTGTTTTTACTAAAGAGAAGGACCTTGTAGTGAATGAAACCATTGAGCAGCAGGTAAGCATGCTGGAACAGATAGAGATTGAGGAAGCTGATGTGTTGAAAATTTTGACAAACATTAAGATTGATAAGTCGCCAGGGCCAGACCAGATTTGTCCTCGGCTGCTTTGGGAAATGAGAAATGTGATTGCTTCGCCGCTTGCGAATATCTTTGCATCCTCGCTCTCCACCGGAGTCATACCTGAGGACTGGAGGGAGGCAAATGTAATTCCTCTCTTCAAGAAAGGAAATAGGGAAATCCCTGGCAATTACAGACCAGCCAGTCTCACGTCTGTCATCTGCAAGGTGTTAGAAAGGATTCTGAGGGATAGGATTTATGACAATCTGGAAGAGCATGGCTTGATTAAATGCAGTCAGCACGGCTTTGTGAGGGGCAGGTCATGCCTCACAAATCTTATTGAGTTCTTTGAGGATGTTACTAGACAAGTTGATGAGGGTCGAGTGGTGGGTGTGGTGTATGTGGACTTCAGCAAGGCATTTGATAAGGTTCCCCATGATAGGCTCGTTCAGAAGGTCAGGAGGAATGGGATACAGGGAAATTTAGCTGTCTGGATACAGAATTGGCTGGTCGACAGAAGACAGCGAGTGGTACTGGCAGATGGAGTTCAATCTGGATAAATGCGAAGTGATGCATTTTGGAAGGTCGAACTTGAAAGTTGAGTACAGGATTAAAGATAGGATTCTTGGTAGTGTGGAGGAACAGCGGGATCTTGGTGTGCAGGTACATAGATCCCTTAAAATTGCCACCCAAATGGACCGGGTTGTTAAGAAAGCATATGGTGTTTTGGCTTTCATTAATAGGGGGATTGAGTTTAAGAGCTGTGAGATCTTGTTGCAGCTCTATTAAAACTTTGGTTAGACCGTATTTGGAATACTGTGTCCAGTTCTGGTCGCCCTATTATAGGAAAGATGTGGATGCTTTGGAGAGGGTTCAGAGGAGGTTTACCAGGATGCTGCCTGGAATGGAGGGCTTATCTTACGAAGAAAGGTTGACTGAGCTCGGACTTTTTTCATTAGATAAAAGAAGGAAGAGAGGGGACCTAATTGAAGTGTACAAGATAATGAGAGGCATAAATAGAGTTGATAGCCAGAGACTTTTTCACAGGGCAGAAATTGTTAACACGAGGGGTCATTGTTTTAAGCTGTTTGGCGGATAGTATAGAGGGGATGTCAGAGGTGGTTCTTTACGCAGAGAGTTGTGAGAGCATGGAACGCGTTGCCAGCAGCAGTTGGGGAAGCAAGGTCACTGGGGATATTTAAGAGACTGCTGGACATGCATATGGTCACAGAAATTTGAGGGTTCGTACATTAGGTTTACCTTACATGAGGATCAATGGTCGGCACAACATCGTGGGCTGAAGGGCTTTTCTGTGCTGTACTGTTCTATGTTCTATGACCGGGTTCAAATCCCACCACAGCAGATGGTGGACTTTGAATTCAACAAAAAAACTGGAATCAAGAGTCTAATGGCCATTGTCAAATGTTGGAAAAGCTAAACTGGTAAACAAATGTCCTTTAGGAAGAAAATTGCCATCCTTACCTGGTCTGGCATACCTGTGACTCCAGACCTACAGGAATGTAGTTGGTTCTTAACTGCCATCAGGTATGGGCAATAAATGAGGACCTACCCAGCTACACCCTCATCCCATGAACAATGTTTTTAAAAAGTCCTTTATTCTTTCTCATTTCTTTCTGGAACATACTTCCAATTTTCAATATAATTCAGTATAAATTCAGAAACATTCTTGAGTTAGCATTATAGACATTACATTGAATGTAGATGAGAAAAGATGGGAGGAAGCTCAGCCAGTATGAACCAGCATGAACTGTCTGAATCAAATGGCCTATTTTTGTGCTTTATATTCTGCAAAATCCTAATTAATATGTTTTCCCTAGCCTCCACCCCTATAAAAAATATATTTTTAATATTCCAATATGAAAAGCACTGATACATTTCCTGGTCTCACCTTCAAATTAATTTAACTAGTTCACCTAAGAGAGGGGAATTTCAAATCTCTGCCATCGGTGTCACTTGCACTGCAATGACCAACTTCAAGTCCTTACCTGACCTGTTAGCAAATAATTTAAAGTAAAAACCTGATGCAAGAACTGGTCTGTAATAGTGTACTGTAAATCATTGGCTTCGTGAACAAATGAAAATGCTGCTGTACTTCTAAGATTTTATCGTAGGGATAACATAAAAAAACCCAATAGATTGAGTACATCAATTCATTCTTGGAGTTGTTGTAGAAGATGGTAATTCTCATGAAGTCAATAGGTCAGTGTTTGGTCATGTATAAAACTTCAAAGATTAAAGCAAGTATCAAGCAATGCTCAAGGAAGTACTTAGTCCTTTTTAAACATTTTCAGGAATCATTTTCACCTTGACAAGAACACATTGAAAAAATTATACTCATTAAACAGATGGAGTTCTGTAGGAATCTTGGCTATTGGCAGAATTTGAATTCATAGAACGTAGAACAGCACAGCACAAGCGCTTCAGCCCTCAATGTTGTGCCGACCTTTTATCCTACTCTAAGATCAGACTAACCTACATACCCTTCATTTTACGGTCTTCTATGTGCCTATCCAAGAGTTGCTTAAATGTCCCTAATGCACCTTACTATTACCATTGCTGGCAGTGCATTCCAAGTACGAACCACTCTCGGTCTAAAGAACCAACCTCTGACATCTCTGCTCAACCTTCCTCCAAGCACCTAAAAATTCTGCCCCCTCGTAACAGATATTTCCGCCCTGGGAAAAAGTCTCTGGCTATCCAATCTATCTATGCCTTTCAACATCTTGTATACCTCTATCAAGTCACCTCTCATCCTCCTTCACTCCAATGAGAAAAACCCTAGCTCTCTCAACTTCTAATCATAAGATATGTCCTCTATTCCAGGAAGCATCCTACTAAGTCTCCTCTGCACCTCTCTAAAGCTTCCACATTTTTCTTATAATGAGGTGACCAGAACGTAACACAATGTTCGAAGTGTGGATTAACTAGGGTTCTATAGAGCTGCAGCATATCCTCACGGCTCTTAAACTCAATCTCCCTGCAAATGAAAGCCAACACATCATACGCCTTCTTAACAACACTATCAATTTGGGTGGCAACTCAGAGGGATCACTGGACATGGACTCCAAGGTCCCGGTGATCCTCCACACTGCCAAGAATCTTGCTTTTAACCTTGTATTCTGCATTAAAATTCAACCTTCCAAAGTGAATCACTTCATACCTTTTCAGGTTGAACTCCATCTGCCAATTATCAGCCCAGTTCTGCATCCTGTTAATGTCCATTGCAACCTACAGTAGCCCTCCACACTATCCACAACTCCACCAACCTTTGTGTCATTGGAAAACTTATGAACCCACCCTTCCACTTCCTCATCCAAGTCATTTATAAAAATCACAAAGAGCAGAGATCCCAGAACAGATCCATACAGAACACCACTTGTCACCAAGCTCCAGTCTGAATGCCTTCCATCTACCACCACCCTCTGTCTTCTGTGGGCCAGCCAATTCTGTATCCAGACAGTCAGATTTCCCTGTATCCCATGCCTCCTTATTTTCTGATTGAGCCTACCATGAGGAACCTTATTCCTTCTTTTTATTAATATTTCTGAAAGTCTGCACAAGCTGAAGTTAGTTAGCACAGGCAGAAGTTTATATACTCATATCAATGTGACTGCATCAGAATTGCTATAACATTTACCTTACACTATTGTTAAATAATTCAAGGTTGTACTGCAAATGCATGTAGACAGTGTGCATAGCAGAAGCAATAAGAAGATCATCGGGACCTTGGATTCATGGCACGCTACGGTTGACCCCACTATGCTATACACACTCTCTCATACACACAAGCACACCTACACACACGTTTACATACTACATTCTCATACACACGCTCTCTCAGACACACACACCCCACAGCCACAACCTTTCTCACAACTTATACTGTTACACTCACGCACACTCTGCCAAGCACGCACACACACTCTCACTCATTCCCTCTCTCTCTTTCTCTCTCTCTCATGCATGCACGCACACATACATATGTCCATGGGGTGAATTTGCATTTGCAGAATTGTAATTGCAGATACATTCTATCTTGTTCAAAAAGCAAACAAACTGCAGGCAGTCAATCCATGTCACATTTTATAAATTTCTACTTTGGAAATAGAACCAATCTGGCTCAACATTGGGATACAGACAGACTCTAACCTCACACCTTTAATGCATTGTCTGAGCTGCAACGTCACATTTTTAAAATAAAACCTTAAGTTATCTCGAGAATATGACTTGAAAGAAGATCTGAACTGAAATCTGCAATCCATTCTAAAAGATAAAAGACTTAACAGCAATCTAGGTTTGGTCAAGATATCATACCAGTTGCATGACACTGATCTTTTGCTACAAATTCTGTGTCTTATGATCCTGCTCCACAACTACCTGGTGGATGAGCAGCGGTCTGAAAGTTAATACTTCCAAATCAACCTGTTGGACCATAACCTGGTGTCGTGAGAGTCTTAACTTTGTCCACCCCAGTCCAACACCGGCACTTCCACATCATGGATATTATAGCAGTTAGTTTTCACGAAAGAAACGTTTTCAAACTGAATTGTAGATTCCCAAATTCTGAAAAGAAAAGATGCTAATAGTTGTACAGTATCAACACTGTTTTCACTGCTTCTCAATATTTTCTTGCAAATTCTCACAAGATGCCCTTGACTTATGCCCTTCTTGTGACTTACAGGATTAAAAAAAGTGCCCAGTAGTTTAACACCATGTTTTACCTTATTTTTCCAAATGACTGTTTGACATGCATTGGACTTATGCATAGGTCTATAAAGTTCTTCAGTAACCCAGATAACAGTGAATCTTCAGCATCCTTACAACATCAGGATCCTCTGCTGATTGCAGCTTAGAACAGTTTCCCTGCACAGTTCAGTAAAACTCCCTGTGGACCAACTGAGTGCATTTTGCACATAGTAACTGTGGGTTTAAGTGCTAACAATGTATTTGAAGCATTAAATAAGAACAGATGAAGAGCAAAGAAGCTTGACTCAGATTGTAATAGCAGCAGCCAAAACAAAAGTAACAAGGTGCAATACTATCCTCTTAAAAAAAATTAAAGGCCTTTTGTTTATACAATACTAAATCAGCCCGGGGTCCATTCAAATTCACTTATCAATCGATATACAATTTTCTGCAAATTTCCTCTGTGTTTTGAATTTGTTCTGTCATGGGACGTGGATATCACTAGCAAGACCAGCATTCCTAATTCCCTTTGAACTGAATGACTTGCTACACCATTTCAGAGGACAATTAAGATTTAGCTGTGGAATTGGAGTTGCATGTACATCTGACCAAGGAGGCAGAAAGCAGGTGGAAGGCAAATTTCCCTCCTTAAGGGACCATAGTGAACCAGATAGGTTTTTGATAGTGTCATGGTTACCATTATCAATATCCTTAGAGCAGATAAGACTAAAGGAGGAGCTGATTGAGGTGTATAAAATTATGAGAGGCACAGGCAAGATAGATAGGGAGAAAGCTTTTTCCCTTGTGGAGGGGTTAATAAGCAAGGTGGCACTGTTTCAAAGTAAGGAACAGGAGGTTTAAGAAGAGATTTGAGGTAGAATTGTTTCACCCAGAGGGTGGCAGATATCTGGAACTCATGCCTAAAAGGGTGGTAGAGGAGGGAATGCTTTGAGAAGTATTTAGATGAGTACTTGAAACTCCATAGCATACAAAGCAACAGGCCAAGTACTGGATTTTTGATGGATGTTTGATGATGGGTGTAAACTCAATGGGCCGAAGGACCTCCTTCTATGCTATGAAAATTCGAGAACATTAATGGACTAGTTTCTGATTCCAGATTTTAATAAATGATTTTAAATTCTGTGTGGCTAGAGCATTAACCTAGGTCTCTGGATTACTGGTCCAGTGACATTACATTTGTAGTGCATTAGCTATAAGTTATTTCAGCTGTTGGAGCTGCACAGCAAAATATTCAAGTCAAAAAAAAAAGTAATGAGAAGAACAACAATTTTTCAAACATTTGTCTCCCACAACCCTATTTCAGTGGCGAGGTTTATGGCTAACTGCAGCACAACACCAGGATACACAGAATTAGATTGCTGGATCCAAATGCACATCACCTGAAACTTAGAACAGGAGGTCAGGTCATGAAAATGTGGACAACGATTGAACTACTCTGTACACAAAATAAATTTTGTGTCACTTAATCAAGTGACTCAAGATTTCACTCCTCAATCCTTGCAACTGGTAAAATACTTTACTGCTCCTTTTGTCCTCTGGGTTCTGAGTTCCTTTCCTCTTGATTCCCAGAACAGTTAGCCACCACTCACCAACACTACACTGTCAGTGGAGGTTCAAGGGTTGAGAGGAAGAAACAAATATGAGACCATGAATCTGAGTTGAGAAATATAGTTAATGAAACAGAATTCAATTGGTGTCATGGAGACCATTTGTGCATGCAACAAAAACCTCACATGCGCAAAAGGTTGGGGAAGGGGGAGGAGCAATGAGACCTGGGTTTCATTGTACACCAGTCGCTGAAATTAAGGATACAGGTGCAGCACGTGGTGAAGAAGGCAAATGATATACTGTCCTTCACAGTGAGAGGATTTGAGTGCAAGTATAGGAATGTCTTGCTGCAAATGTATAGGGCCTTGAAAAGACCACACCTGCAGTATTGTGTGCGGTGTTGGTATCCTTTCCAGAGAAGGATGTTCTAGTGATTGAGGGAGTGCAAAGAATATTTCCCACACTGATTCCGGAGATGGCAGGGCTTGCAATAGGAAGATAAAAAAATTGGATTGTTTAGGACAATATTCACGGCAGTTTAGAAAAGTAAGAGGGACTATAAGACATAGGAGTGGAAGTAAGGCCATTCGGCCCATCGAGTCCACTCCGCCATTCAATCATGGCTGATGCGCATTTCAGCTCCACTTACCAGCGTTCTCCCCGTAGCCCTTAATTCCTCGAGACAACAAGAATCTATCAATCTCGGCCTTGAAGACATTTAGCGTCCCGGCTTCCACTGCACTCCGTGGCAATGAATTCCACAGGCCCACCACTCTCTGGCTGAAGAAATGTCTCCGCATTTCTGTTCTGAAATGACCCCCTCTAATTCTAAGGCTGTGTCCACGGGTCCTAGTCTCCTCGTTTAACTGAAACAATTTCCTAGCATCCACCTTTTCCAAGCCATGTATTATTTTGTACGTCTCTATTAAGTCTCCCCTTAATCTTCTAAACTCCAACGCATACAATCCCAGTATCCTCAGCCGTTCCTCATATGTTAGACCTGTCATTCCAGGGATCATCCGTGTGAATCTCCGCTGGACACGTTCCAGTGCCAGTATGTCCTTCCTGAGGTGTGGGGACCAAAACTGGACACAGTACTCCAAATGGGGCCTAACCAGAGGTTTATAAAGTCTTAGTAGTACATCTCTGCTTTTGTATTCCAACCCTCTTGAGATAAGAGACAACATTGCATTCGCTTTCTTAATCACGGACTCAACCTGCATGTTTACCTTTAGAGAATCCTCGACTAGGACTCCCAGATCCCTTTGTGCTTTGGCTTTATTAATTTTCTCACCATTTAGAAAGTAGTCTATGCTTTTATTCTTTTTGCCAAAGTGCAAGACCTCGCACTTGCTCACGTTAAATTCCATCAGCCATTTCCTGGACCGCTCTCCCAACCTGTCTAGATCCTTCTGTAGCCTCCCCACTTCCTCAGTACTACCTTCCTGTCCACCTAACTTCGTATCATCGGCAAACTTCGCTAGAATGCCCCCGGTTCCCTCATCCAAATCATTAATATATAATGCGAACAGCTGTGGCCCCAGCACCGAACCCTGCGGGACACTGCTCGTCACTGGCTGCCATTCTGAAAAAGAACCTTTTATCCCAACTCTCTGCCTTCTGTTAGACAGCCAATCCTCAATCCATCCCAGCAGCTCACCTCGAACACCATGGGCCCTCACCTTGCTCAGCAGCCTCCCGTGTGGCACCTTATCAAAGGCCTTTTGAAAGTCTAGATAGACCACATCCACTGGGTTTCCCTGGTCTAACCTACTTGTTACCTCTTCAAAAAATTCCAACAGGTTTGTCAGGCATGACCTCCCTTTACTAAATCCATGTTGACTTGTTCTAATCAAACTCTGCTCTTCCAAGAATTTAGAAACCTCATCCTTTATAGAAATCTATAAAATTCTAACAGGACAAGTCTGGTAAATGCGGGAATGATATTCCTGATTACCAGGGAGTGCATGACCAGGGTTTACAGTCTAACTTTAAGGTTAGGCCATTCTGGACTGATGAGAAACCTCCTCACCAGAGTGGAATTCTCTGTCACAGAAAGTGACGGAGCACAAAATATTGAATATTTCAAGAAGGAGTTTGATATAGTTCTTTGGACTAAAGGGATCAAAGGGTATGGAGAAAAAGCAGGAACAGGGTACTGAGTTGGATGCTCAGTCATGATCATATTGACAACAGAGCATGCTTAAAAGGGCCGAATGGGCTACACCTGCTTCTATTTTTACTTCTGTTTTTCTATGTTTTCAAATGGTTCTAGACTGCCATGCATTGGGAAGAAATGCCCAATGTTCTTAAGCATGATACATTTACCATTGCAATAAGTAGGGGATAATGTTTAGATTTTAGTTCTGTGTTTTTCACAGATCATCATACAATCACTAGAAGAATAAGCTTCTTCAGAGTGAACAGCAAAAATAGTCTCCGGAATGTCCTTTCTACTTTTAGATGCAGTCTTTTAACAATAGCATAAGTTATGTTGTTTATTTTTCATACATTCATGGGATGAGGGTGCCATGGCCAAGATCAGCATTTATTGCCAATCACTAATTGCTTCTGAAAAATTGACCATGTGTCACCTTCTTTGACCACTGCAGTACACCTTGCACAGGTACACTTACAGAGTTGTTAAGGTGAGTGTTCCAGGATCGTGATCCAGTAGCAGAAAAGGAATGTTAATACATTTCGAAGTCAGGATGCTACGGAACTTGGAGGGGATCTTGCATGTAGTAGTATTTCTATTGTTCTTCTATGTGTTAATAGTTTTAGGTTGGAAGGTGAGGACTCTATGACTCTATGAGTCTTTGTTACAGTGCAATTTGCAAAGATACATCCTCATAACACTGTGTGCTGGTAGTGGACAGTGTGAATGTACAAGGAGCTGAATGGACTCCCAGTCAAATTGGCTGCTTCTTCCTGGTTGACAGAAACATACTTAGAACTGGAGTCATCCAGACTAGTGGGGAATAATCCACTACACTCCTGACATGTACCATGCAAATGATGGACAACGTCTAGGAATGCAGGAGGTTATCAATTTATCACAGACCTACCAGCCTCTGATATCTCTTTGGAGGTACAGCAGTTTTGTGGCTAGCTCATTTAAGTTTCCAGTAAATAAAAACCTCGAGAATGTGAAAACCAAAAGAACTGCTGATACTGAAAATCAGAAACAAAAACAGAAATTGTTGGAAAAGCTCAACAGGTCTGGCAGTATCTGTGAAGAGAAATCAGAGTTAACGTTTCAAGTCCAGTGATCCTTCTTCTGAACTGACATTAGCTAGGAAAATGTTGGTTTAAACGCAGAAGTTCGGGTGGGGGGAAAGGATGTAAGGGGCAAACTAAGGGGCATAAATTAAGGTAGAGCCCAAAAAGAGAGAAGAACAGTTGGACAGACAAAGAGGTGGATAACAGTCAGCCTGAGAGAATGAATAGCTATTAATGGAAACTGTTAGCAGCTAACAATGGGTTATGTTTAATAGTAGACCACATGCTAACAAGGCCTGGTGTGTGGGGGTTGGGGTAAGATCATGGGGGAAGTTGAAGCTCAAAAGTTGTTGAACTCAATAATGAGTTCAAAAGGCTGTACAGTTTCCAAGTGGACAGTTGGGTGCTGTTCTTCCAGCTTATGCTGAGCTTCTCTGGAGCACTGCAGCAAGTCTGAGACAGAGATGTTGGTCGGGGAACAAGGTGGTGTGTTGAAGTAGCAAGGAACTGGAAGCTGTGTAAAATAAACTTGTCTCTCACATCCTGCTTAAGCTTCCCCCTTTTAGCCTTAATCCTATGTCCCCTAGCAATTGACATTTCTGCCTTGGGAAAAAGACTCCGACTATCCATTCTATCCATGCCTCCCATAATTTTATAGACTTCTCAGGTAAACCCCCCACCACCTCCACCATCCTTCGACATTCAAGTGAAAACAAATCAAGTTTGTCCAATCTCTCCTCATAGCCAATAACCTTCAAACCCTGCAACATCCTGGTGAACCATTTCTGTATCCTCTCTAAAGCCTCCACATCTTCTGGTAGTGTGGTGACCAGAACTGCACATAACATTCCAAATGTGGCCTAACTAACATTCTATACAGCTGCAACATGACCAGTTAATTTTTATATTCTATCCCCCAACTGGTGAAGGCAAGCATGCAACATGCCTCCTTGATCACCTTACCCACTGATGCTACTAAGGCCATTCTGTCATTTACTGTATACTTGCCTCTTGCATTAGGTCTTCCAAAATGCATCGTCTCACATTTGTCTAAATTAAATTCCCTCTGCTATTTCTCTGCCCAAGTCTCCAGCCTTGCTATGTCCTGCTGTATCCTCTGGCAATCCTCCTCACTATCTGCAGCTCCCTCTATCTTTGTGTTGGTCCACAAATTTACTAATCAAACTTATTTCTATACTTCTTTTCCAGCCCTGCTTCATGGTTTCCCTCTCAGCTCCCTGAAATCTATCTGCAGGACCTCATCCTTCTTTCTACCTTTATTATTGGTACGGGATATGGAGCACGCCTGCTGGCTGTTTGTCCTTCTCCCTCAAAATGATCTGCAGCTGCTCAGTGAGATCCTTGACCCTGGCACCAGGGAGGCAATGTACAATCCTGGGTTCATTCTATGCCAGAGAAATGGCATTCTGTTTGCCTGTTGCATCCCCCATATTCCTCATGCCTCCTCTACAACCGAGTCACATATGGAATCTTGGAGCCGATCCTGATGCTGCCAACACTCCTCAGTTGATTCTTTACTCTCATCAGTATTTTAAGCTAAATGCAGCTGATGCACTCAGGGGATTTATGCCTAGTCTGCATCAACTGTCAGGCAGACATCCACTGCCTATATGCCTCTACATCCTCGAGCTGCAGGTTAACTATGTCGGGAAACATGCTATCTAATAAACTCACAGCTTTACAGGTGGGCTACCAGCTGCTATTCAAGTTCCAAAATCTTTGATTCATACTCCTCCAGCTGACAATATTTCTAAGTAGACAGGCAGAAGGCTGAAAAACACAGCAAGCCAGGCAGCACCAGGTAGTGGACAAGTCGACGTTTTGGATGTAATTCTTCTTCAGGACTGGGGGTGGGTGTAGGGGGAGATTCAGATAAAGGGGGTGGTGGGGGCACGGTGGTGAAGTGGGGATAGGTGAAGACAGACAGAGGGAACGACCTGGTTGGTCAATGGGAGGAATGAATCCGGTAGGTGGCTGGAAGGTGTGGAAGGGAGGGGGAGGGGCTGGGAAGAGAGTCAGGGGATGAGAAGAGAGATTATTTGAAATTGGAAAACTCGGTGTTGAGTCCTCCAGTCTGTAGGTTGCCCAGGTGGAAGATGAGATGTTGTTCCTCCAATTTGCAGTTTGGTTCGTTGTGACAATGGAGGAGGCCGAGGATGGTCATGTCAGAAAGGGAGTGGGAAGGGGAATTAAAATGGGCGGTGAGGGTGGTGCTGGAGGGTTATTTTTCAGACTGGAGGCCTGTAACCAGTGGAGTGTCACAAGGGGGAAGGGGAATTAAAATGGGCGGTGAGGGTGGTGCTGAAGGGTTATTTTTCAGACTGGAGGCCTGTAACCAGTGGAGTGTCACAAGGATCGGTACTGGGTCCTCTACTTTTTGACATTTACATAAATGATTTGGATGCAAGCATAAGAGGTACAGTTAGTACGTTTGCAGATGACACCAAAATTGGAGTTGTAGTGGACAGCGAAGAGGGTTCCCTCAGATTACAACTGGATCTGGACCAGCTGGGCCAATGGGCTAAGAAGTGGCAGATGGAGTTTAATTCAGATAAATGCGAGGTGCTGCATTTTGGGAAAGCAAATCTTGCAAGGACTTCTACACTTAATGGTAAGGTCCTAGGGAGTGTTGCTGTACAAAGAGACCTTGGAGTGCAGGTTCATAGCTCCTTGAAAGTGGAGTCGCAGGTAGATAGGATAGTGAAGAAGGCGTTTGGTATGCTTTCCTTTATTGGTCAGAGTATTGAGTACAGGAGTTGGGAGGTCATGTTGCGGCTGTACAGGACATTGGTTAGGCCACTGTTGGAATATTGCATGCAATTCTGGTCTCCTTCCTATCGGAAAGATGTTGTGAAACTTGAAAGGGTTCAGAAAAGATTTATAAGGATGTTGCCAGGGTTGGAGGATTTGCACTACAGGGAGAGGCTGAACAGGCTGGGGCTGTTTTTCCTGCAGCGTCGGAGGCCCCTCATAATTTTATAAAGATTTATAAAATTATAAGGGGCATGAATAGGATAAATAGACAAAGTGTAAAAGACCACATGGCAATTCATTGGCAAAGTGCTGAAGTAATTCACACCACTACAATCAAAGGAAGATCTTAAAATGAATAAACATCAAAGACTATTGTAAGCTTCAAAATAACCACATTGTAGAGTTAGTTAGTACTGTAAATTATCACATTGCTCCTGGCTTCCAGTTTTCTCTAGCGCTTTACACTTAGAATCATCAAACAAACTTCACTTATTGCTCATTGTGTAATAAGGGTGGGTGTGTAACTTCTATAAATTCTATTTTTTGTTTTAACTTGGAGTTTTGATTTTTGAACTAGTAACATAGCATTAGGGGCTTTCTGTGTGTCTGAAGAGGTTTAATGATGGACTTCTAAGTATTTCTGTAGCCAATGTGATTTCTTTCAGAACAGTTTGAGAGAGATAGCCTCCAAGAACTAATGGGTTTTGGATTCCTGGAAACAATTACAAGCAAACAAAACATGCAGCGTAATACATTAGACCTTCTGATGGAAGATTTTGGATGCACCTTTTTTAAAGCTTGGGGTAAACACCAAACAGCCTGGATGTTTCAATTTTAGTTTCAGTTTGGGGCAGTTCTGCAGAAGTCTCGGCTGATGTTGTATGCGTAAAGCAGCTGCTCCTGAGAAAAGGCGAAGATTTTATCAGATCACCTCAAAACAAGGAACTTAGCAATGTTTCCAAACCAGAAGTACTTGGATAAAACCCAAAAGAGCTCGTTGAAGCTGAATGAATGCTCCAGAAAGAAGTAATCTGATCCTCCAGTCTGGAAGTTGTAGTCACAGTTAAATTAAGCATACAGAGGTAAAGAGAAAGACATTCATTCTGGTGAGAGCATTGTAAAAGGTATTTTTGGAAAAATGTAGTATTTTTGGAATCTGTGAAACGCTGTCTTTGGGATTAATGGGATTATGTTTTTATTGTGTTTCAAAATCTTTAAATTTGTTTAATTTATTCTATTTGTCTTAATTTATTTTGCATAACAAACTTCTGTTTCATCATTGTCTGCAATATTGGATGCTTATGTTTCAGTGAGACACCACTTTGTTAAAACCAACAAAATCAAACCAGATGTCATTCTAAGATCTGACTTATCCAATAATAACATTGGCTGGGAAACATCATGAGGCAATTTATTAAAAAGCCATTTTAATCCTGCATTTTTCTAAAAAAAATGAGTAAATTTAGCAATTCTCACTGTTAGAATATGTAGGCAATAATATATAGGTTTGAAAACATTTAATATTAAACACAAAATGTTACTTACGGATATGTCTGGGAAAGCTGTTTTGCAATTTCATGTGCTATTGGATCTCTGTCCAAGGCAAACACTGAGATGTCAGAAGCTTGGGAAAGGATCATTTCTGTGTGGCCTCCAGCCCCAAAAGTCATATCTAAAAATACCTGGAAACAATGGCAAATGATGTCAAATAAATTTGACTAAGAAAATATTCCACTGAAGCAATACTCCAAACACACTACTTTCCCAACACATTGTAAACACAAAGCATTCTCTAGTTGAAAATAAACCTATTTGTTTAAGTGAACATTCTATTCGTGAGCAGACGGAAGCTTTTTACACAAGTGGGCACCAATGGGCTTCACTTCATCTTTAAATTAGTAAACAGCTCCTTCAAACAGTGAAAGACATCTTTTCTCCATTCTAAGTGTAGCAAAGTGAGTAAAATATTAATTAATGTCTTGTTGAGAAGCAATTTGGGATTTCCACAAATCCACAATGGAACATCCGTTTTTGGCCAGCGATGCAAGAACCTACCTCTATTGGTTATGCTGATTTCTAGATTAATCTGAAATAAAGAATCAACTGGCTTGCTTTTTTCCCTTATATCAGAAGGGTTCAGTACATGCTGGACCTCAAATATATCAACTTTAGATCCACAGTAACACAAGATTGCTCATCTCAAGGCAAGCTTTCTCATTTATTTCAGTTGAGTATAGGAACAGGAGTAGGCCATTTCACCCGCTGAGCCAGTTCTGCCATGGATGATCTGTGGCCTAACTCTGTAGACCTACCTTTGGGCCACATTCCTTAATACTTTTACGTAACAAAAAAAAAATGTCAGATTTAAAACTAACAACTGGTTGAGCATCAACTGCCTTTTGTGAAAGACAGTCCCAAATTTCTATCAACCTCTGTGTGTAGAAATGCTTCCAAACATCTTTCATGAATGATCTGGCTCTAATTTGTAAACTATGGCCAGTGGCTCTACAATCACTAAACAGTGGAAATAGTTTATCTTTAGATTCCGTTATTTCCTATTAACATCTTGAAGACTTTCATAGCCAACACTTCTATGGATGTTAAGTCCATAAAGCCTCCTTCCATTTTCTTCAGGGAAATTATGGAAGGCCAATGATCGCTGGTCCAATTAGTGATGGCCACATTCCATGATGAATGATTTTTTTAAAAAAAGGACATTTTGAAATGTTTACTGATCTGCAGGAAGATCAATGACTCTTCTTAGTTCGCATCAAAGTAGATCAGAAGTAGAATGTGACACTACATCTGAGTGTCAGAAGGTAAATTTTTGACCAAATTTAAATCACATCCAATGTACATTGACTTAAAATTGCCCTTCCCGAGGGGGTGATCTCATAAAAGCCTACAAAATTCTAACAGGACTAAGCCAGAGTAAATGCAGGAAGGATGTTCCCACTAACTAGAGAGCCCAGGACCAAGAATCACCCAGTGGCTCACTGGTTAGCACTGCTGCCTCACAGCCCTAGGGACCCGGGTTCAATTCCTACCTCGGCTACTATCTGTGTGAAGTTTGCACATTCACTCAGTGTCTGTGTGGGTTTCCTCCAGGTGCTCCGGTTTCTTCCCACTATCCAAACACGTGCAGGTCAGGTGAATTGGCCATGCTAAACCGCCCATAGTGTTAGTCAGGGTAAATGAAGAGTAGGGGAATGAGTTACTCTTTGGAAGATCGGTGTGGACTTATTGGGCCAAATGGCCTGTTTCCACACTGTAGGGAATCTAATCTAATTTACTAAGGATATGAGGATAGGCCATTTAGGACTGGGGTGAGCAGAGACTGATGACCCTGTGGAATTTCTCTGCTCAGAAAATGCTTGAGGCCAAAAGATTGAACATTTTCAAGAAGGAGTTAGAAGTAGTTCTGAGAGCTAACGGGTTGTGCAGAAGAAGCAGGTACTGGATGTTCAGCCATGATCATTTGGAATGGCAAAGCAGTGTTGAAGGGCTGAATAGGCTACTCCTGCTCCTACTTTCTATGTTTCTAAGCGAATCACTCCATACAGCGAAGGGTTTGGGTATGTGCAACGGGAGAAGAGTTGTGAAATTGGATAAAGGAGTAAAAGTTCAAAAACGAAAGAAATCCAGTTTTTTTCATGTATACTTCCAACACAGTAACCAATCACAAAATATTGCAGTTAAAGACGGCATCTTCCTCCACAATAAAAATTAGTCATAAAAGACTCATTCAAAAAGCTTCAGCATAAACAACTTAGCACACCCACTGCTGTTTAGTTTTTTGAATCAGCAAGAGGTCAAGCAAGCGAATATACAAGAAAAACTTGTTAAAAGATGACTTCAAGTTTTTTTTTAAATTCATTCACAGGATGTGCACAACATTGGCTAGGCCAGGATTTATTGCCCATCCCTAATTGTTAAGAGTCTTTACTGTGGATCTGGAGTCACATGTAAGCCAGACCAGGTAAGGATGGCAGTTTCCTTCCCTAAAGGACATCAGTGAACCAGATAGGTTTCTCATCCAATGATTGGCAATGGTTTCATGGTCACTATTAGACTTTTAATTCCAGATTTTTAAAATTGAATTCAATTAAAATTCATCTTCCTTGACTGGGTTCAAACCCAGGTCCTCAGAGCATTACCTGGGTCTCTAGATTAATAGTTTAGCAACTTCATCACGAGACCATTGCCTCCCCTAAATGAGACTGCTAAAACCACTTCGAAAATTAGTCATCCAGGGAATCATCTCATTGAAAATTTTAAAATGATCTATCAAAATAAATGTCATACAGTGTGATTTGTATTCTCCCCATTCAGAATCTTGACCTGGAAACCGGAGGAGTGACTCCAACAAAAACTGTTGGTTATTCTTATTCATTCACAGAATGTGGGCTCACAGTCATTGCTATACATAAGTACCCTTCACTAGGTTATGGTGAGCTCCCTTAATATAACTGAGTAGTTTGCTAGGTGAGTTTAGAAGGCAGTTAAGAATAAACCACATTGCTGGGGAAATGGAGCCAGACAGCAAAATACTTTCTCCAAAAGGCATTAACAAACCAAATGGATTTCAACAATAATCTGGCAATTTCATGGACACCATCGTGGAAGCCAGGTTTTAATTCCAGACTGATATAATTAACTGTATTTAAATTCCATAGTGCTTTGTTGGGATTTGAGTTTAATACCAAATAATAACCTATTATTACATGTTTTTATTATGTAAAATGACTGCTATCTCTTTCTATGAAATATAGTAAATGGCAGAAGATTTCACTGATTTTCATTCTGAGCTTATCTTGCTTTCTACTTTGACTATTAGCTCGTTCTCACAATAAATATAGGCTCGCCATCAGTTACATGAAAATTGTCCAGATAAATCAGAATCCATCTTAAGTTATCTTTATAAAGCACATTTAATGTAGAAAAAAAAAACTTCGCAAAGATGCTTCATTATGACCAAGGAAAAGTGTCAGAGGTACTTAATCACTTAATTTAGTAAAACAGTTAATTTGATTTTCCACATCCACCTGGAAGCATAATGTATTTTCAATACAAATAAGCACAGTTATTATTTCAGAATAGTTCAGTCAATAGTCAGAAAGTAATGTTACCACCTACACAATTCCAATCAATTACTTTTAAACAGCTTTACTCGTCACAACAGAATTTTGTTAAATGCATGTGCTTTCTTCCAAATGCAAGGTAATTCTATTTTATATGAAAACTCTTACATAATATTTATTCACCACAATCTCACAAAGGAATTTATTGCACAAGAGTGACAAATTTCTAGAATCTAATACTGCTGAAAAATTATTTTTTAAATATGAGCCTTTTTTCTAGCATATTCAAGAGATTCACAACCCTTTCAGTGAAGAAATTTCTCCTGATCTTACTCCTAATTCATCAGCCCCTTATTCTAAGTTTATGCCTGACATTTTAGGAAACAATCTTGCAGCACGTACCATCAAGCCAATTCAGAAATCTGCATGTTTCAATGAAATCACCTCTCATTCTTCTAAACTCCAGGGAATATAAGCCATAATTACTCTTATTGTAGGAAAAGCCCCATATTTCAAAGACAATTTAGTGAACTGTGATCAACCACCTCCACTGAAAGCCCTTTCCTCCTCATATCCACTGTCAATATCTCAGCCGTGGTATTTTGTATGGTCCTTTGACTCCTGTTTGGCAGTTGAGTTTGTTGAGGAAGTGACAAACATAATCGATGATGGTAAGGCAGTGGATGGTGTCTACATGGACTTTTAGTAAAGCATTTGACAAGGTCCCTCATGGTAGGCTAGTCCAGAAGATCAAATCACATGGAATCCATGGTGAATAGGCAAGTTGGATACAAAACTTGCTTGACCATAGAAGACAGAGGGCAGTTTGGAGAGTCATTTTTCTAACTGGAAATCTGTGTTCCACAAGGATCAGTGCTGGGACCTCTGTTGTTTATATATATGTAATTATGTATATAAATGATTTAGAAGAAAACATAGGTGATCTGATTGGTAAGTTTGCACATGACACAAAAATTGGAAAGTTGTGAATAATGAGGAAGAACATCAAAGAATGCAGCAAAATATAGATTAGCTGGAAAATTGGGCAGAGAAATGGCAGATGGATTTTAGTCCAGACATGTTTGAAGTGATGTATTTGGGAGATCAAATGCAGGAAGAAAGTATGCTATGAATAGCAGGACCCTTAGGAGCTTAGACATACAGAGGGATCTTGGGATTCAAGCCCTTAGCTCTCTAAAAGTGACAACACAAGTAGATAACGTGGTAAAGGAGATGTACGGCATGTATATCTTATCGGTCAGGGCACTGAATATAAAAGTTCACAAGTCATGTTGCAACTGTATAAGACTTTGATCAGGCCATATTTGGAGTATTGTGCACCGTTCTGGTTGCTGCAATATAGGAACAATGTGGAAGCTTTGGAGAGGGTGCAGAAGAGGTTTACCAGCATTTTGCCTGGATTGGAGTATATTAATTTGAAGGAGAGGTTGGACAAACTTGGATTGTTTCTGCCAGAGCTTTGGAAGCTGATGGGCAACCTAATAGAAGTATATAAAATTATATGAGACATGGCAAAGTGGATAGCCAGAGTCTCTTTTTCAGGGTGGAAATGTCAAATAGTAAGGGGCACAGGTTTAAGGTGAGAGGGGGGCAAGTTTAACTTGTGCAAGGCAAGTTTTCTTGCACAGAGGGCAATAGGTGCGTGGAACACACTGCCAGAGGAGATGGTAGAAGCAGATATGATAGAAAAGTTTGAGAGGCATTTAGACAGAAAATAGAGGGATGCAGACCAAGTGCAGGCAAACGGGATTAGTTTAGAACAGCATCATGGTCAGCACAGACATGCTCGGCCAGTGGGCCTGTTCCTTAGTACTGCTTTATATTCTAAAGGGAAATTATGTTCAACCAATTTATTGGAGTTCTTTGAAGGATGAATACACATTGTTAAAAGGGACCACTGTGTTGCACTTGGATTTCCAGAATGCATTTGACATGGTGCCACATAAATGGTTACTGGATAGAAAATTGGCTGACTGACAGAAAACAGAATGCATACATCAATGGGTCTTTTTCACATTGACAGGATGCAATAAGTGGAGTCCCAGGGTAGTCTGTGTTGGGGCCTCAACTTTTTGTATGTTATATCAATGACTTAGCTAAGGGGAACAAAGGCAATGGTGAATACATTTGCAGATGACACTTACACTAAGACAGGTAGGAAATTGTGTTGTGAAGAGGACAAAAGGAGGTTACACACCAATACAAATAGGTTGAAGAATGAAATCGGGCCGAAGAAAAATAATGTGGGAAAATGCGCTGAATTTCACATTTGAATGAAAAAGCAGAATATTATCTAAAATGAGAACAACTGCAGAATT
Organism: Chiloscyllium plagiosum; assembly: GCF_004010195.1. Taxonomy (NCBI): domain Eukaryota; kingdom Metazoa; phylum Chordata; class Chondrichthyes; order Orectolobiformes; family Hemiscylliidae; genus Chiloscyllium; species Chiloscyllium plagiosum. The sequence goes on from NC_057725.1 coordinate 11,506,315, forward strand.
CCAAGTTGCAGAGTTATCTCGGTGTTTTAGCGCACGTCACAAAAACTTAACAGCAAAATAATGTACCTCTAGCAAGCAATCAAAAAGTAACATGTACCTACAGCAAGCAATCAAGAAGGCTAATAGAATGCTATTCTTTATGAGGGGGATGAATCAAAAATGTAAGTATCAAAAACAGAAATTTCTATAAAAGAAATTTCTATAAAAGTTCAGCAGGTCTGGCAGCATCCATGGAGAGAACCCGGAGTTAACATTTTGGGTCCAGCGACCCTTGCTCATTACTGATGGCTGCTTTTCCTAGCTCTGAAGGGTCACCGGACCCGAAACATTAACTCTAATTTCTCTTCACAGATGCTGCCAGACCTGCTGACTTTTCCAGCAACTTCTATTTTTGTTTCTGATTCACAGCATCTGCAGTTCTTTCAGTTTTTATTTAATATTTTTAAGAAAGTGGTTGGTAGATTTTTTTTTGTTCGACAAAAGAATCCAAGAATATTGGGATGAAATGGGAATGTGGAATTTGAAACACAAACACATCTTATTGAATGGCTGAGCAGGTATGAAGATCCAAATGGCTTACCTCCGTTCTTAATTTGTATGTTCGTGTGCATTTTTCTGCTGGGTTTAAATCACAGAAGTTCAAAAACTACAAACTTTCATTTCCAACATACAGCATTCCTCTGCCCCCGCTTTACCCATTTGATCCATACTCTTATCTCATTTTGCCTCAAACATTTCAATGCCCACCTGACTGCTCCCTGATTTCCATTCTTCTGAACTCTCAACCAATCCCACTAACTTTCAATGTTCCCTGCTCAGTTGAAATGTTAAAATGCATCACAATGAAAAAATATAGGTCTAAAAGTTTCTTTTAAAACATACATTGGAATGGCTGTGCAGCAAATTAAGGTGTGGTCAAAAGCAACAAATAGCTCACTAACAATGAACAAAATTTAGAGAAAACATTGTTCACATCACTCCCACTCTTGTTCATCTACATTTGTCCCGATTTCACAGCTGCTAATGTAAAGTTATCACATTCATTTTAATTCCTATCATTGCTCGTCCCTCTTTATGCATGTAATATTCTCCAGCATTCCTACAAACCCTCTCACTTCCAAATTTTTCAGTCCTCTGACTCTGGTTCCCTTTATCTCACCAGCTGTGATTATGCTGACAGTTGTCTCAGCTTCATTCTGGAATTGCTTCCTGAAATCTGTCTCTTTTCATTCCTCTCTATAGTTAAGACCATACTTAAATACAACTTTATTAATAAAAGTATTTTTTTCTCCCTCCTTCTGATATCTCCTTCATAGCTTGGCTTGGTGTATTTTTTGGTAATGCCTCTGTGAATGTCTTGGGATTATTTTTGCTATAATAAAGATGTTACTTGAATGCAAGTTCTTATTGATACAATTATCAATGCCTAGCACATGCATGGAAACTAAATCAAGTATAGTAATTCAACAGGCAACAGAATTCAGGTGAAGGAGCTGCAAGATATGATATAAAGCCTCAACAGAGTCTCCGTTACCAGAATTGTCTAACTGCAACTTGACATACTTATTTATAAACTAATCTGTAGTTTTAATGTAAGAATTGTTAAATAAAGTTTTAACACCATTGTTACAGCAAATTATTATTTTCAATATTTGTAATTCTTGCAAAGGCAAATCTGGATTTCAGAAACATCTGTCAGCATATGATTCATGGAATATGCCCAGGATGAGAGTTCAGCTTTAATTAAGCAACTGAAGCATGAAGATATCAATTACAATAAATGTTAATAGTGGCACAAACCAGGATGTGGTAGTTGCAGTCAGGGTTGAAAGATAATTTAGCATCAAAAAATGGTGAAATTAGTACTTTTTTTAAAAAAACTCTCTCTCTTTAGTGTGTTCATAAATAGAGCAAAGCTAAAATAAAACATGATGTTTCTTCATTATTTGAAAAGTAGGGAAATGAAAGATACTGTAGATTTATTTGAATAACAGTTCAGATGCATTAGGAAACGGCTCTGAAACAGGTGGGACTTGAATCCAGGCATTCTGGCCCAGAGGTAGAGACACTACCACTGCACCACAGAGCCCCTTTGAATGATATTGTATGCAGAGTACTATGGTACAATTTGTGCTCTTACAATTGTTTCTACAGGTATCTCTTTGAAGTGAATTCATAATTGAACCTAATTTTATTAAGATATAATCTGCTATAATACATATAAAGCAGTCATGCATACTTGATCAACTTTGCAGGAGTGACTGATCAGAATTTTGCTTTTGTGGTCAGCAATATGAAAAAATAACATTGCAACAGACATTCAAGGCTTTATAATGAAACAGGTTTTATGTTAGAAGATTTTTTTTCTCTTGGAATATCTGGATGACAGTTTTCCTTCAATGGGATGCAAAATGGCATCTATTTAAGTTAATACCATACTGATTGGATAGTAAAATGTAACCCCACTATTTAAGAAGGCAGAGAGAAAACACTGAATTATACATCATTAGTTTGACATTGGACAAGGGAAAAATGTGAAAGTCCACTATAAAAGATACAACAGCAGAGCATTTGGAAGATAGTGACAAGGCCACACAGAGTCAAATAGATTTATGAAATGGAAGTCATGCTTGACAATTCTGCTGGATTGTTTTTAGGAGGTAAATGGCAGTATAGATAATGGGGAGCCAGTTGAGATGGTTTACTTTGATTATCTGAAGGTCAACAACAAGGGGTGTTTAAAGTGAAAGGCAGAAGGTTCAGAGGGGATTTGAGGAAACACATTTTCACCCAGAGGGTGGTATAAGTTTGGAATACATTATCTGAAAGGGCAGTTGAGGCAAGAAACCTCACAGCCTTTTACTTGAAAGAGCACTTGAAGTCTTAGCATTCAAGGTTATGATCGAGAATGTGGTGCTAGAAAAGCACAGCAGGTCAGCCAGCATCTGAGCAGCAGCAGAATCAACATTTCAGGCAAAAGCCCGTCATCAGAAATGAGGCTTGTGAGCCCAGGGGGCCACCCCAACATTCCTGATGAAGGGCTTTTGCCCAAAACGTCGAGTCGCCTGCAACTTGGATGCTGCCTGACCTGCTGTGCTTTTCCAGCACCACACTCTCGACCTTGTAGACCACTCAATTTGTAATCAGGTCAGCTCACACCCTACTGAGCTGGCATCCTATTTTCATGGTATTCTACCCAGTTGGCACTATACTTACCCGACAGCCTGCCTTCAATCTCCTAGAACACTAACCTCACGCTTACTTAGCATTTGACAGCAGCTGTCAAAGTGACTGTCTGTGATTCTGGTCATTTAAGTTCAAGAATATGACAATTGACTGTTCTGAAAAGTTGGGATTATTTGCCTTCCCCTGACAGATTTGCAGTATGAGAAAACTACCAGAATGGAAGGAGCCCTGCATTTCCGATAGACCCTGATCGTAATCTCCCTCAGAAATAAAGGGTTCTCTCCTTTTGTGGAAAAAGGAACTGATTTGCAGTCTGCTTGAGATTGCTCCTCCTTGAAAGATGAGGCCCGTTATTTTTCTCTCACTACTCAACAAAAACCTATATAGCCTATCTGAAATTAAATGTAGTGGAACATCCAAGGCACATAATTGGGTAGTTACAAATTGATGTATGACAGCACACTAGACAGGTGATGAAAACTTGGCTGAAGAGGCAGCTTTGAAGGAGCATCATAAAAGGGGACAGTAGAAAGACGTTGTGCAAGACTTCCTGAAAATGGGGCCTAAGCAATTGAAGACACCACCAATGGTGGAGAGATTAAAATTAAGGATATACGGCAAGTTAGAGTTTACAGGGGAGTGCAGAGACCTCAGAGGGTTATAGACCAGCAATTGCAGAAGCAGGGAGAGGTAAGACCACAGAATGAGAATTTTGAAGTCAAAGTAGTGTTTGATTGGCAGCCAAAGAATACAATGACAATTTGTGAGGTAACGCAATAACAAGACTTTTTTGTGGTGATTCCAGCAGTGAGCTCTTCAAGGGTATGTAAACATGGTGGAATGTTGATGTCCAACATATTGGAGCTAGAAGAAATTAAATGGGCAAATAAACTTATATGATGCATAGATTAAACTTTCACAATCATTGAGTAGTTGTCTACACTTTATTATATAACAGCCTATATGTCAAAACAAAAATATATCTAAATATTCTAATCAAGGATTGTTCTGGCTTATACCCCTAATGATTTGATAACATCTTGAGCATTGTGGCCAGTCTGCAAAGCCTTATTCTGAGAAGAGGGCTAATCATGAGCAAGACTTAAGAATATTATCATTGATGAAAGACCAACAGCATTATTCTCCTATCAACAGCAGTTCATATCAGGCTTAATTTCCTATCATTATAACAGATGTAATTCTGCAGCAAAATGACAATAATTATAAATCTTGGGGCTATTCTATTTAGTCAGATGATAAAACAGCAATTTGAATGCAGATATGCAGCAATCCATGGTGTAGTCAAATTTCAACAGCTGCAGAACATTCATTCAATTAATCAACATGAGACTAAAATGGAAAGTTGGGTTCATTTGTTTGGTTAAAGGGAAGCAAGAAAGAAGACAAGGAAATTAGTGACTGAATTCAACATCAACTTTTGTATCATACTTTTCATTTCTCTTAGTTAAGTGTCAATTCTTTCCCATAAACTTAATTATTTTCAAATGCACAGACTATCGTATGGGCAAGCACCAGCAGGTAATATTGTTCAGGTGGATTCCATAAACCAAATACAGCATTTCCAAAATATTAATAGTGCAAAAATAGGTAATTGGGCCAAAGAGGTACATGTCAGTGTTTGAACATGATACAACAAATATTTCTCATCTGATCCATCAACATAATCCTTCAATTCGTTGCCTCCCTCTGTATCACTCTCCCTCCTCATGTATTTATCCAGCTTCTCTTCGAAGGCAACTATACCACAAAGGGTAGTTTAATGAATAATAGAGTTCCACTTTCTAGTTATTCTTTAGACAAAACAGTTTCTTCTGAATTCCCTGTGAGATTTCTTAATAACTATTTTATATTTAGGCTTATAGTTCTCATCTTGCCACAAGTGGAAATATCTTCCCAATGTATACATTATAGAGTCCAATCGTAACCTTAAAGCATTCTCAGACTCACTTCTATCTTGGAGAAAAGAGCTCTGCTATGTTCAATTCTTCTTGATGGGCATAACCTTTTTGTTTTGCCAAATGTCATGAAAGTTCCACATTTAATATTTTTAAGGACATGACTTTTGAAGAATGGTGAAAAATTAATTTCATTTCGAGTTCTGTGGAGACACCATGAGATGTACGAGCAGAAGTACATCAATAGACAGATTCAGTCCATCCAGATATTTTGACATTCAGTGAGATCATTGCTAATCATATAATCTTCAACTCTACCTTCCTGCCTCTTCCCTTACTGACTAAAAACTTGTCTCTCGCAGCCTCAAATATACTTAGCAACTCAGCCTCTACATCCCTCTGTGGTAAAGAATTCCACAGACAGAATATAATCAGAGAAGAAACTCTTCCTCATCTCCTTATTACGTGGGCAACACCTTACTCTGAGATTATGCCATTCAACCCTAGACTCTCCCAAAACGGAAACAACCTCTCTGCACCTATTCTTTCAAGTTCCCAAGATTTTTATTGAAACATTAAAGTCATCTCTCATTCTTCCAATAAGCACAGGCCCTACCTACTCATAATCTCTCCTCATAAGACAGTGCCTCCAAATGTAAAAATCAGCCTTCTGAACATTTTCTATATCATTCCTGAGGTAAAGGGGCAAAAACTATTCACAGTATTCCAACTTTAGCCTACCTCGTGCCTTGAATAGTTTGAGTAAGATTTTCCCATTTTATACTCCTATTCCCTTCAAAACAAAGGCCAAATTTTCATTGGCTTCCCTATTACCTGCTGGACTTTTATGCTAGCTTCTTTGTGATGTATGCACAAAGATTAGAGGATGGCACGGTGGCACAGTGGTTAGCACTGCTGCCTCACAGCGCCAGAGACCTGGGTTCAATTCCCACCTCAGGCGACTGACTGTGTGGAGTTTGCACGTTCTCCCCGTGTCTGTGTGGGTTTCCTCCGGGTGCTCCGGTTTCCTCCCACAGTCCAAAGTTGTGCAGGTCAGGTAAATTGGCCATGCTAAATTGCTTGTAGTGTTAGGTAAGGGGTAAATGTAGGGGTATGGGTGGGTTGCGCTTCGGCGGGTCGGTGTGGACTTGTTGGGCCGAAGAGCCTGTTTCCACACTGTAATGTAATCTGTAATTCCTAAATTCCACTGTGCTGTAGTTTTCCACAGTTTTTCTGTTTAAATAATAATCAATTCCTCTATTATCTCTGGCAAAGCCTCATACTTTTCCACCATCTGTTTCATCTACTAACTTTTTCCCACTCTCTTAACCTGTCTATTACTTTGCAGACTTTTTGTGTTGCACTCACCACTTGCCTTCCCAATTTTTGTGCTATCAGCAAACTTGGCAATGGTATATTACAGTTTCTAAGTTTTAAATGTATATTGTTGCGTAAGCAGGGATTCTTGTGACACTCCACTGGTTACAGATTGCCATCCTTATCTGTCTTCTATTAGTTAGCCAATCCTCTTACCGTGCTAACATACGACCTCCAACACCATGGGCTCGAATAAAAGCAAAATACTGTGAATGCTGGAAATCTGAAACAAAACAGAAAATGCTGGAAACTCAGCAAATCTCGCACTATCTGTGGGGAGAAAAACAAAGTAAATGTAGAACTTCACTTCTGAAAAAAGGTCAAACTCAAAATGTTCACTTTGTTTCGCTCCCCACAGGTGCTGCCAGACAATGGGCTCTCACCTTAGTAAGCAGTGTAACATGTAGTACGTTATCTAGTACGTTCTGGAAATCCAAATACATTACAGCCACTGCTTCAACTTAATTTATCCTGTTTGTTATCTCCTTAAGTAATTCGAGTATATTTGTTGAGCCTGATTCCCATTTCATGAAGCCATGCCTGACTTTAATTAAAGTACATAATGTATTTCTAAATGCTCTGCTAATACATCCTTTATAGTAGACTCTAACATTTTCCTGAAAATAGATGTTAAGCTAACTTGTCTTATAGTTACCTGCTTTTTGTCTCTTTCCATTTTTTAAGTAAAGTTGTTACACGAGCAGTTTTCCAACCCCCTGACACTTTTCCAAAATCCAAGGATTCCTGAAAGATTACTACCAGTGCATCCACTGCTTTTGTAGCTATATCTTTTAATATCACTGATGGAACCCATCAGGTCCAGGGGACTTAAATGATCCTCAGCCCCACAGATTTTCCTCATAACTGCTAAGGTTGGCGACCTGTAACCAGTGGGATTCCACATGGATCATGCTGGGACTGCAATTGTTTACAATATATATTAATGACTTGGAGGAAGGAAGAGAATATACTATAGCCAAATTTACAGATGCCACAAGAAAAGGTGGGAAGCAAATTGTAAAGGGGATACAACCAGCTTCCAGTGAGATATAAACAGGTTATTAGTGTCTCTTTGCCCCATTTACTTTTCTTATCTGCCTTTCTTTATACCAATTCTTAGCCTTTTGAATTACTTCAAACAATACTCTGAACTTGAACCTTCGTGCAAAAACAAAATTCCTGGGCAACATCAAATATTGTTTGGATCGGCAGTTCAGAAGAGCCAAAAACACATGTGGGTTGTGTTTTCCTGAATTTAGTAGAAAATTTGAACCTCTAATATGGGATTAATTTAATACCCATACAGGAAGGTATAGGTTAACAAAGGGAAACCAGAGCAGCATTGTCAAAGGCAGTCATGCATGAAATTTACACAAGCTCTTTGAAGAAATAACTGTCTAATAAATGGAATGCTGTACATGCTGTTTTTGATTTTCAATAATCCTTCAATGTAACACTTAAAGTTATTATCCCTGTTGATATTAATACTGGACAAGTCAGATTCCAAAGTGAAACATGGCTTGATAGAGCATAAGTTTCAGTTTTGCTATTGTTTACCACAGTGGTCAGTCACTCAAAATATTCACAAGAGGCTGTCAATGTACTTTTAACAAAAGAACAAAGTTCATTATGTGGAAATAAATAGTTAAAACTTTATAAAACACAAGGAACTACTACTGTTGTACGCGTTATGTTCCCAAACATAAGATATTTAACATTTCTGCAACTTATCCCAAAATCAACTGATATATCCCTTACATTTTAAAATGAGCATTAGTGTACAGGAGGAAATGAGTGGACCAATGCCAAAGTTATTATCAATTAAATCCAATAAGTGCTGAGAAGTGGATTAGAAAAATAATGCTGAAATTTGTCCAATAGTCACTGACCATAGGAAATAGCATTTGGCTATCTCAGGATTATGCCCTGTGCCATGTGTTACTGAAGCTAGGAACAGAGACAAATTACAATTGAAGTCATGGCTAAAGAGCAGGTGTAGGTGGGAGGGCTTCAATGGATCATTGGTCTTCCAGGGAAAGTGAGACGTGTAAAAGAAGGACAGGTTGCGCCTAAACTGGAGAAGCACCAATATCCTGGCAGGGACATTTGATATTGCCACTTGGGAGGGTTTAAACTAGTATGGCAGGGAGGTGGGAACCAGAGCAGCAGATCTTAAAGTATAAAGACTGGGAAGAGCTTGAACCTAAGGCAAATATAGCTGAGAGGAAGAGCAGTAAGGGACAGGTTGTTGAGCTCAGTGAAACTGAAGGCTTGGACTGTATTTGCTTCTATGCAAGAAGTATAACAGGTAAGACAATGAACATAGAGCCTGGATTAATGCATGCGGTTATGATGTTGTTGCTATCACAGAGACATGGATGAAAGAGAGACATGATTGGCCATTTAATATTCTGGGATATGGATGTTTAAATGAGACAGAGGAGAAAGCAAAAGAGGTGGGGGGATTGCATTACAGGTCAGGGAGAATATCACAGCTGTGTGGAGGATCGTGCAGCTAGGCATAATGGGTAGAGCTCAGGAATAGGAAAGGTGCAATCTCAATGCTGGGATTGTACTACAGACCTCCCAGCTGCCAGCAAAAGATAGAGGAAGAGATATGCAATCAGATACTGGAAAGATGTGAAAATAACAGGATTGTTGTGGTGGATGATTTTAACTTCTCCCATATTGACTGGGACTCCCTTAGTACCAGGGGTTTGGATGGGGAACAATTTGTTCAGTGTGTCCAGGAGAGTTTTTTGAAACAGTATGTCGATAGTCCAACGAGGGAGAGGGCCATGTGTATTGGGAAATAAGCCAGGTAATCAAAGTTTCAGCGGGGGAACATTTTGAGAATAGTGACAATAATTCCATAGGTTTTTGATACTTATCAATAAGGGCAACAGTAGACCTCGGATGAAGGTGTTAAATTGGGGAAAGGCCAACTATAACCGAATTAGGTAAGAATTGGAGAATGTAGATGGAGAGCGGCTGTTCGAAGTTAAATCCATGTCCGAAATGAGGAGGCAGCTGTTTGAGGTTAAATCCACATCTGACATGTGGAAGTCTTTTAAGGACCAGTTGATTAGAGTGCTGGACAGGCATGGTCCTGTGAAAATGAAGGATATAAATGGCAGGATTCAGGACCCTTGGATGACAAAGAAAATGATTAGCTTCGTCAAAACAAAAGCATGGATAAAATCTAGGCAACTAAAAACAGACAAAAATCCTTGAATAACACAGAGAAAGTAGGAAGGATCTCAAACAGGGAGTCAGGAGAGCTAAAAGGGTCCTTGGCTGGCAAGATTAAGGAGAATCCAAAGGTATTTTATACATACATTAAGAGCAAGTGGAGAGCTCAGGAAGAGTAAGCTCACTAAAGATAAAGGAGGGAGGGTGGAGCCAGAGGAAATGCGTGAGATCCTCAATGAATACTTTACATCAGTGTTCAAAGGGAGGGACATGAGCAGGATAGGTTAGGGAAAGGTCTGTGAATACTCCAGGGAAAGTCAACAGTATTGAGGAGGAATTGTTGGGTGTCTTGAAATACAGTAAGGTAGACAAGTCCCAAAAGCTCGACAGGATATATCCCAAGATGCTGTGGGAGGCAAGAAAAGAAATAGCTGGGCCCTTAACATATATATTTGCATCCTCTTTGGCCTCAGGCAAGGTTCCAGGGGACTGGAGAATGGCCAATGTTTAAGAAGGGAGTCAGAGCTAATCTAGGTAATTACTGGCCAAGGAGCCAACATCAGTGGTGGGGAAGCTGTTGGAGAAAGTACTCAGAGGTAGCATTTATTCACAACTGGAAGCGAATGGATTTGTTAGTGATGGGTTTGTGCCGGGAAAGTCATGACTCATCAACTTGATTGAGGTTTCTGAATGATTGATGAGGGAAAGGCAGTGAATGTTTAGTAAGGCATTTGATAAAGTACCTCATGGCAGGCTGGTACGGAAGGTAGAATCTCATGGGATCTGGATGAGCTGGCTAGATGGATACAAAACTGGCTTGGATGTAGAAGACAAAGAGTTGCGTTGAAACGCTGCTTTTTTAAATGGAGATTATTAACTAGTGGTGTTCCACACAGATCAGTGCTGGGACCTTTGTTGTTTGTGGCATATATGAATGATCTGGAGGAAAATGTAAGTGATCTGATTAGTAAGTTTGCAGATGACACCAAAATTGGCAGAGTTGCCGATAGAGATGTGGACTGTCAAAGATTACAGTGGGATACAGATTGCATATTTGGGCAGGAAAATAGCAGGTGGAGTTTAATCCAGACAAATGCAAGGTGATGCATTTTGGAATATCAAATTCAGGTGTGAATTATAAAATAAATGGTGGAACCATTAGGAGGAATGACATACAGAGGGATCTGGGCATACAGGTCCACAGATCCCTAACACTGATATCAGAGGTGCATAAGGTGGTCAAGAAGGCATACAGCAGACTTGTCTTTATCAGCTGAGGCACTGAATATAAAAGTTGACAAGTTATATTTCAGCTGTAAAAAAGTTTAGCTAGACCACATTTGGAGTACTGCATGCAGCTCGGGTTGCCACATTACTTTGTTTTGGAGAGGGTGCAGAGAAGGGTTACTGCTTGGTCTGGAGGGTTTAAGTTTTGAGGAGAGGTTGGATAAACTTGGATTGTTTTCACTGGAAAGACAGGGGCTGAAGGGGGACCTGATAGAATTCTACAAATTATGAGAGGCATAGGTTTTTTTTCCCTAGAGTGGAAAGATCAATTACAAGAGGGCACGGGTTCAAAGTAAGAGGCGGAAAGTTTAAGGGAGAGGTGTGGGGAAACTTTTTCCACACAGAGGGTGGTGGGTGCTTAGAGGTGATGGAAACAGGCAGGTTAGCCATGTTTAAGGCATATCTTAATGGTTACATAACGAGAGGCGAATAGATGGATAGAAACCATTCATAGGCAATAAGTAGCAGGTCTAAATAAGAATAGGGTTTCTTGGTGGGCTGATGTAGCTATTCCTGTGCTGTATTGTACTGTATTACAGATCTTTTTGTTTGCCTGTTAGATTGAGATTTGGTGAGATGTTGTAATTATCCTGGAATTGGAATCAAGGTTAAAATACCACTGATCTAGAAAGTCTTTCCTTAACAGATGATCAAGTGTGAGACAATACTAGGAAGCATTGACCAATTCAAATCAATTACTTGTCCTTCAGATGGAAGTTTGTCTGAATTCATAGAACATAACAGTGCAGTACAGGCCCTTCGACCCTCGATGTTGCGCCGCCCTGTCATACCAATCTGAAGCCCATCCCACCTACACTATTCCATGTACGTTCATTTGCCTGTCCAATGACAACTTAAATGCACTTAAACGTGGCGAATCTACTACCGACGCAGTCAAAGCATTCCATACCCTTACTACTCTCTGAGTAAAGAAACTACCTCTGACATCTGTCTTATACCTATCGCCCCTCACTTTAAAGTTGTGTCCCCTCGTGTTTGTCGTCCCCATACTTAGAAAAAGGCTCTCCCTGTCCACCCTATCTAACCCTCTGATTATCTTGTATGTCTCTATTAAGTCACCTCTCAACCTTCTTCTCTCTAACGAGAACAGCCTCAAGGCCCTCAGCCTTACCTCGTAAGACATTCCTTCCATACCAGGCAACATCCATTAAATTCAGTGCTTTATAAATTTGGGAATGGACTACAGCACCAAAATATATGTATGTCTATTGGTAGGAGACGAACGGTTGTTTTTTGAACTGGAGGCCTGTGACCAGTGGTGTTCTGCAGGGATCAGTACTGGGTCCACTTTTGTTTGTAAATTACATAAACAACTTGGATGAGAAGTTTGCAGATGACACCAAAACTGGTTGTATAGTTGACAGTGAAGAAGGCTATCTAAGCCTATGTCAACACAATAGATTAGATTTTTAGATTAGATTACAGTGTGGAAACAGGCCCTTCGGCCCAACAAGTCCACACCGACCCGCCGAAGCGAAACCCACCCATACCCCTACATTTACCCCTTACCTAACACTACGGGCAATTTAGCATGGCCAATTCACCTAACCCTGCACATCTTTATGACTGTGGGAGGAAACCGGAGCACCCGGAGGAAACCCACGCAGACACGGGGAGAACGTGCAAACTCCACACAGTCAGTCGCCTGAGGCGGGAATTGAACCCTGGTCTCTGACGCTGTGAGGCAGCAGTGCTAACCACTGTGCCACCGTGCCGCCCACAAATAGTTTCATGGTCACTATTACAGGGATTAATTTATTAAAAATTCCTGATTTATTAATTTAACTTGTATTCTATCAGCTGCTTTATGGGTTTTTAAGGTGCGTCCAGTAACATTACCACAATTCCACAATCCCTATAGCACACTCTCTTTGATGTTACTTAGTCAATGGTGTATCCACACTGAAGTGGCCCTTTGTATCCCATGGGCTTTATACCAATAAGGCAAAAGTGAGGACTGCAGATGCTGGGAATCAGAGTCTAGATTAGAGTGGTGCTGGAAAAGCACATCAGGTCAGGCAGCATCCAAGGTGCAGGAAAATCGACGTTTCGGGCAAAAGCCCTTCATCAGGAATGGTCCTACTTGTCTTTTTACCACTGTTTTACTACTTGGATTTTCACCATTCCTGATGAAGGGCTTTTGCCTGATTTTCATGCTCCTCGGATGCTTTATACTGATAAGCCTGTTACATAGCATATATCCTTTGGAAGTCCACCCACATCACATTTACTTGATTACTCTCATCAACTCTCGATTATCTTCGCAAAAAACTAAATAAGCACGATTTTCATTTAACATATTCGTGTTTGGTTTCCTTAATTAATCTTCATTTATCCAAGCAACAACTTTTTCTAATTTTTCATTTTGAAAAGTACAAAGGGAACACTCACTGATTAGATTACTTACAGTGTGGAAACAGGCCCTTCGGCCCAACAAGTCCACACCGAAGTGCAACCCACCCAAACCCCTACATTTACCCCTTACCTAACACTACGGGCAATTTAGCAGGCCAATTTACCTGTCCTGCACATCTTTGGACTGTGGGAGGAAACCGGAGCACCCGGAGGAAACCCACGCCGACATGGGGAGAACGTGCAAACTCCACACAGTCAGTTGCCTGAGGTGGGAATTGAACCCGGGTCTCTGGTGCCGTGAAGCAGCAGTGCTAACCACTGTGCCATCGTGCCACCACTGGCCCATAGTTGCTGTTGAAATTCTTACACCCTTCTTTGCATAACACCATAACATTTGTAATTCTCCATTCCTTTCATACCACCTGTCTCACAAGCAAATTGGAAATTTCTAGCCAGCATCTCTGCAATTTCCATCCTTAGATAGTGGTACTTCAATATTGAAGGGGCACCAGTCTAATATGAATGCCACCTCCTCCTCAATTTTTAACCTGTCCAATATCTCAGTTATCACATCTTTCACTCTGACTTTGGCAGCATTTTCTTCCTTGGTAAAGTCAGAAACAAAGTACTCATTATATTCTGTACATGAGGAATGACTTCCACCTCCATGCAAAAATCCTCTTTTGGGTCTCTAACTGGCGCTACTTGACTTTTTACCACTGTTTTACTACTTGGATTTTTTTATTCATTTGTGGAGTGTGGGCGTCACTAACTGACCAGCATTTTATTGCCTGCCCCTAGTTGCCCTTGAGAAGGGGTGGTGAGTTGCCTTCTTGAACTGCTGCAGTCCACCTGCTGTGGATTAACCCACAATGCCATCAGGGAGGGAATTTCAGGATTTTGACCAGATGACAGGGAAGGAATGGCAATATATTTCCAAGTCAGGATGGTGGGTTGCTTGGAGGGGAGCTTGAAGGTGGTGTTCCCTTATATCTGCTATCCTTGTTATTCTACTTGGAAGGGGTCGTGGGTTTCGAAGGTGCACTCTGAGGATCTTTGGTGAATTTCTGCAGTGCATCTTGTAGATAGTACATACTGCTGCCACTGTGCGATGGTAGAGGAAGTGAATGCTTGTGGATGTTGTGCCTATCAAGCAGACTGCTTTGTCCTGGTGGTGAGAAGCTTCTTGAGTGTTGTTGGGGCTGCACCCAACGAGGCAAGAAGGGAGTATTCCATCACACTCCTGACTTGTGCCTTGTAGATGGTGGACAGTCTTTGGAGAGTCAGGAGCTGGGTTACTCACCACATTATTCCTCGCCTCTTACCTGGTCTTGTAGCCTCTGTGTTTATGTGGTGTGTCCAGTTGAGCTTGTGGTCAATGACAGTCCAAAGATGTGCAGGTTAGGTGAATTGGCTATGCTAAATTGCCCGCAGTGTTAGGTGCATTAGTCAGGGGTAAATGTAGGGGAATGGGTTTGGATGGGTTGCTCTTCGGAGGGTCGGTGTGGGCTTGTTGGGCCAAAGGGCCTGTTTCCACACTGTCAGGAATCTATTCTAAAGGAGAAGTAAAAATCTAATGGTAACACCATTCAATGCCAAGGGGTGGTAGTTAGCTTGTCACTTAATCATGATGGTCGTAGCCTGGTACTTGTGTTGTGCGCAAGTTACTTGCCACTTGTCAGGTTATGCCTGGATATTGTCCAGATACTGCTGCATTTAAACATGGACTGCTTCAGTAACTGAGGAGTCACAAGTAGTGCTGAACGTTGTTCAATCATCGGTGAACATCTCTACTTCTGAGCTTATGATGGAGTGCCGATCATTGATGAAGCAGCTGAAGATTGTTGGGTCTAGGACACTACCCTGAGGAACTCCTGCAGGGATGTCTCGGAGCTGAGATAACTGATCTCCAACAACTACGACTATCCTCCTGTGTCAGGTATGACTCCTACCACTGGAGAGTTTGCTCCCTGACATCAGTTTTGCTAGGACTCCTTGATGCCACACTCGAATGAATACAGCCTTGATGTCAAGGGCTGTCATTCTTCACCTGACCTCTGGAATTCAGCTCTTTTGTCCATGTATAGTCCAAGGTTGGAATGAGGTCCAGAGCTGTGTGGCTCTGGCAGAACCCAAACTGGGCATCACTGAGCAGGTTATTGCTGAGCAGGTGTTGCTTGATAGCACTATTGATGACACCTTCCATCACTGTACTGATGATCGAGAGTAGACTCATGGGGTGGTAATTGGCTGGGTTGGATTTGTCCTGCTTTTTATGTACAAGACACACTTGGGCAATTTTCCACATTGTCGGGTACATACCAGTGTTGTAACTGCAGTGGAGCAGCTTGGCTAAGGAAATGGCAGGTTCTGTAGCTCACATCTTCAGTAGTATTGCTGGAAAGTTGTCAGGGCCCGTAGCCTTTGTTGTATCCAGTGTCTCAAATCATTTCTAGATAGCACGTGGAGTGATTCGAACTGGTATCTGTAATGCTGGGAACCACTGGAGGAGGCAGAGATGGATCATCCACTTGTTACTTCTGACTGGAGATTGCTGCAAAATCTTCAGCCTTATCTCTTGCACTGATCTGCTGGGCTCTTCCATCATTGACGATGGGGAAATTTGTGGAGCCTCCTCCTCCAGTAAGGTGTTTTATTGTCCACCGCCATTCAAGACTGGATGTGGCAGGACTGCAGATCTTGGATCTGATTCATTAGTTGTGGGATCACTTAGCTCTGTCTATCACTTGCTGCTTATGCAGTTTGGGATGCAAGTAACGCTGTTTGGTGGCTTCACCAGGTTTACACCTCATCTTTAGGGAGGCCTGATGCTGCTCCTGGAATGCCCTTTTGTAACTTCCATTGAACCAAGGTTGATCTCTTGGCTTGATGGTAATGGTGGAGTGGGGGATATACCAGGCCATGAGATTATAGATTGTGCTGTAGTACAATTCTGCTGCTGTTGATGGCCCACAGTGCCTCAGTCTTGAGATGCCACCTCTGCTGGGTCAGTCCTGCCAGTGAGACAAGACATATCCAGGGATGCTGATGGTGGTGTCTTAGACATTGACTATGACTGTTGCTTGATTAGTCTGTGAGACAGCACTCCCAATTTTGGCACCAGCCCCCAGATGTTAGTGAGGAGGACTTGGCAGGGTTGACAGAGTTGTTTCTGCATTGTCTTTTCCGGTGCCTAGGTTGATGCTAGGTTATCAATCCGGTTTCATTTATTTGAGACTTTGTAGTGTTTAGTACAACTAAGCTATTTCAGAGGGCAACTGAAAGTCAACCACATTGTTGTGGGTTTGGAGTTACATGTAGGTCAGACCAGGTGAGGATGGCAGATTTCCTTCCCGGAAGGACATTAGCAAACAAGCTTGGTTTTTCTAACAATCGACAATGATTTCATCGGTAGATTGATAATTGCAGATTTTTTTCTGTTGAATTCAAATTCCACCATCTGCCATGGTGGGATTTGAACCTGGGTCCCCTGAACATTAACTGAGTTGCGGAATTAATAATCTAGCAATAATACACCAGGCCATCACCTACCCATTAAGATATTTGTAGGAAATGTTTGGACTTCTTTTTAGCAGCCTTTTCCATCAGACTCTATCTTTGTTTTTCACATACCTCTCAACTTTGTATACTCAGCCTGGTGTTCATTTGCATTTTCAACCTTTCTTGTGTCATATGCACCATTGAACACACTGCTGAATTAGCCCAGTGTTTTCTCTGATGGCACACCGGGAAACATACACAGCATGCATCAAATTTGCAAATAGCCCCTGTATTTGGAATTTCAAACCATTAACTTTATTTTCCAAATTATTGTAACATAATATGGTTTTGCAGAAGAAGAAGTTTACTTATTATGTGAACCATTAGTTTAAGTTATTCAATGAAACAGAAACTGTGGAAAACACATTTAATAAAAGATCAATAATTTCATTTAAAATTAAATGCTCAAGGCAATAGAGGGAATTATCTATTAAAATACTAAAAGCTCTTCAGCTACAAAGAGGTGCATGCTATAAGTTTATTGATTTAAAACAGATTTCATGTAAATACAATAGTAACCAGACCAGCATGTATTGCTTGTACCTCAATCTGCTTTGAATAACTAACAATCCATGAAGCAGCCAGACATCTCCTAGTTCTTTGTAGATGTAAGTCCATAATGTCAAAACATATGAAATAGGAAATAGGGTTTAAAACATGCTTGTTACAGAAAGACAATGGTGTACATCACTTTTTATTGAATGTGAGACATGAGATTTTTTCCTGCAATAAAGGTGCTTTAGAAAGTATCAGTCAGAATCTTTGATCATCATGACGCATATGTAAAATTAAAAATGTATTGCAAATTTACAGAAAATTTATGTCTATTGACTGCTCAAAATTAAACCTTATAAGTTTAGGTACTACGTTATTCTACACTCTCCAAGTCCTTAGAAAATAATATAGGCAATCTGTATTACATTTCATTAAAGTATCAAAATATTCTGCAAAATCCCTCCTTTATTACAGGGACAGGGAGCATATTTAGGTGGATGACAATCTGTGGAGGGAATAGGACACAAATAGAAACATAACATGCATTTGAATAACCTCATCAACTTTCAGTTTCCCCACAGTTAATGATTTATGAAATAGAGCCAATACAAAGCACAAAAAAGTTCTACAAATGGAAGGGAGATAAAACAGCAGTTCATGTTTTTAAAGTTGCTGGCTGAGTGGGGATGGGGATGGAAGCATGGGAGAATGCACTGGCCACTTTCAGGGAAGTTTGGGAGGACAGGGAAGGGAAGTGAAGATTACCAGGAATAGAAATTTAGTCCTTCTTCTCATGGTGAATGCTTCCAATTGCTCATAATCTGTCAAACTCTAGAGCATAACATCACCTGCTGCAAGAGAATCTTGAAATGGTTCTCCTACTAAAATTCAGCAGAATGAATAAGTTAACCTGTCTGAAATAAAAACCAAGATGGCTGGAGGTTGTAAGCAGATCAGGTAGTAATTCTGTAGAAACAAATAACTTGTGCTGAAATGTTTTCAAAACCATGGATCCGCAGAAATGCTTCTCCCATTCTGCCCTAAATTTTTGCAGTAAATTCTCCACAACCTCTTACCCACACCCACTTGACATGATTGAGAGAGCAGTCACCAAAGTGTTGTTTTTAATATAGCTTATAACCTAAGCAATAAGTACTTATGGAAGGATCGTTTTCAGCACCAATCTCAAATCTGTCCATTAGTTCTGATTTGCAAACGTTTTTAGCAGCTCATCAAAATTCTTAATCATCGTGAATTTATCTGCCAGAAATACCATTTAAAAGGAAGTTTCTTCAAAGCAGGAAATAGTGCTACAAGTACCATTACAATAACATTAGATATTAGATTCCAAGGAGGATACTGTGCCTGTCAGTGGGTTTTCAATGGATGGGATATTGACTACAAGAAGGATCAGAGTTTGCTTTAGCAACCTCCAGTAACATGCAGCTCTCTGCAGAGTAAATCCCTGCACAGTCAACTTGCTCGCTTGCCAAACACACCTATTTAGACTGTGATTGTGTCTAGCAGACTGGTACCAGTGCCAATTTGAGTGGTGTCAGACAGTCAGGGGAGTGCTTGCTCCCTCTTTTGTGATGGTTGCTGTATTTGGGAGCAGCACTGAAGGCTGAGGTGTTGCCTGAATGAAGACTGCTATAATGGGAGCACCTCAGGGCTGACACCAGGACCTTGTTTGGAATCTGTAAGAAATATTGTCAGAGTTAATGACTACCTCCCAGAGACGTGATCAGAGGGCTCTTTTGGAAAAGGTGATATGGAGGAGTCAGCCCTGCCTGAGAGAGCATGAAAACCCATAACTACGTAACCTGCAGTGTATTATAAATGGTTCAGGTGACTAGTTTGTGTTTTAGGAAGTGTGCTGCAGTTGAAAAACCGTGCACTTGGTACTCAAGTAATGTAAAGCTATTGTTGAATGTGAATAGTCAGCTCAAATCTCAAGAAAAGGATCTCAAATTTAACCAGGGGAAGAACTCTGGAGCTGGAACACAGTGGAGTGCCTATCAAATCTGAGAGCTCTATCTTTGTTGTAGCAGTAATTTAAATCTAATTTATAGCTAATGTTGACTGCAGTTTATCAGAAAAAAACCTTTTAACTAAACTTGAATTACCAGACAAAGTACAATTTATAAAACTGAAATCGTCCATTAGTTTATCACCGAGGTTATTCAGTAAACCTGGTTCTTTTGGTTTGTTTGTTTCTACAAGGACCAATTCTTTTAAGTCTCTTTAATATAGCAAGCCACGTTCAAGAAGTTAGTCCCTCCCTGATTTCTTCCTAATCAAAATAATCACCATCAAACTTTTGAAAACCACCTCAATGAGCTTCCATCAATCCGGCCTGGCAGCTACCATTTGGCTCCCATTTGGTCCATGGTCTTGAAGGCTGCAGCAAAATCTCACCTGTTAATTCTCTCTCTCCAGAAATTCTCGTCTGTTTCCAACAATTTCTCTTTTGATTCTCAATTCAGATATTTAGTATCCACATCATTTTGCATTTTTTTGCATAAATAATTATTTCTACTCTAATTATTGATGCTGGTCTACTATTTGAACAAATCTGTTCTTTAGGTAACTGTTTAATGATGAAACTCAAAGAGTTATGTCATCAGGTAAGAGTGAGCTAAGAGAAAGCAAGTTCATTTGATGTCTTCCAAAATGGTGTAAAAGCACGGAACAGAAATCCCTAATACTAGTATTGTTTGCCTAATGCATCTGTCTTTCTACGTGCAATCTTGAGAGATTCTTTTTTGCATGTTTTTGCATTTTCTGCCCATTCCTCATGCATTTTGACTTTTAAAGTACTTATTTCCACTACAAGAAATTTTCTATATGCACATATGGAATAAATGAATTTTGCGGTAATAATTACACAGAATCTGTCACAATTTCTTGTCATTACTCTTCTAAGATTAACAGTAACTTCTGGAATTTCCTGCACATGTGCAGTTCAATGCAGAAATCCAGAAGTTGCTGTCACTTATTTAATGCTTCCCTGCTGTGTGCATTTGTTGAAGTCACCACAGATGGCAATTAATTAGACATTATTGATCAGATGAGAGCATGCCCTTTTATGCTATCAGTCTTACTTTACAACTGTTGAGAATGGGTCTAACTGGGTGTTTAAACAGCATACTAAGTTGGTAATTACAACTGAACTTATTGGGTCCTGTTTGTAGGATGTCAAATTACACTATGATGTAAAAATTTTACATACATTTTTTAAAAATCTTTTTATATTTCAGCTTTGACTTTGACTCTGTGTATTAACTCCAATCATTAATCTTAGTTTTAAAGATTAACAAAAATGAAGAATAATCAGAGCATTGTATTTTCCTGGTTTGCTGTTTTGTTTATTTTTATTCTTTCATGCAATTTGAGCATCTTTGATAAAGGCAGAATTTATTGCCATCCCTCACTGGCCTTGGAGGATGTTTGGTGAACTGCTTTCTTGAATCCACACAGCTGATCTGGTGTCAGTTCACACACACTGGTATTAGGAAGGGAGTTTCAGATTTTTGGCCTGGTAACTTCAATGTGATTGGTTGTTTAACATGATAATGTCAATGTTGCTGGACATCTAGAGATCTCCTTGACTTGAGGCTAAATTCAAACCAACATTGTAAAAGGAGAAAACCAATCCACAGAGATGATAACTGCATCTTCGCAGACAGCTTTGCTTGTGATCAGTGACATTCAGTTCTCCATTAATATTAAAATTCAAACTCTTATTTGATGACCCACAATTTAAATATGTTATTCAGCTTCAAAAACTGGGGCTACTGTCTTACTCAATTTATTCACCAGCAAGAACTTCAAACTCACTTAAAAAGTACTATTTAATAGTTTATGCTGCTAATTTTATATTGAACTTAACTGCAAATATTGTAGTAGTATTAAAAATTGCCAAGGCAGAGAATCAATTCAAGCAAAGCTACTGGAATTTTGCAGTCAAACTGCCTACCAATGCCTATCCCAGAACCAAAAATATCAAATTATCTACATCACAAGGCCTTCAATCAAACAACTAGTAATGGACAGTCTCTTGAGATCCTTTTTAACTTCAGCCCCCTCAAATCAGTTAAGACAGCAGACAATATATTGTGAATAAAACAAGATATTTCTTCACAGTACAATATTAGGCACATGAAAATATAAGGAGAAAGTGAGGACTGCAGATGCGGGAGATCAGAGCTGAAAATGTGTTGCTGGAAAAGCGCAGCAGGTCAGGCAGCATCCAAGGAGCAGGAGAATCGATGTTTCGGGCATGAGCCCTTCTTCAGGAATGAAAATATAATCACACCTTACAACCCTTCAATTGAAATGATGAAATTTTTCATGCATAATAACAGATTTAGAAACATAATACTCAATGGCAAGCTATAGAATTTATTCCATTTAGGTAACACAAATTGTGTGACCTTACAGTGCAAGAAATTTTTGTCTCATAAGCTTCTGCATTCAGTCATTATCATTAAAATGCCTATCTAATTCTTGGTCTGTCAATGTTACACTAACATTTTCAAGGTTAGATACGTGAACTCAAGCAGCAGTTTTCAATGTAATCCTCACTGTCGTAACAAGCTACCTGAATGCTAAGCTCAAAGGAACATTCCCTGGATAAAAAGGTTCCAACTTTCCACATGTTTAATGGGAGCTTTGCAGGAATGCTATTATTCAACATTTATTAACCTAGAAAATTTATGTCTAAAAGGGTTATCACGTCTGAACCCAAGTGGATTCCTTGTTAAAAGGGAGTGTTTTCATTATGTTTAATAATTTCTGATTTGGCCAGATGCTGTATCATCTATTGTGATAACGAAAGTATTACGAAAATCAAATAGTTAAATAGTCTTTAAAATAAATCATCCGCCGACATTTCCGCCACCTCCAAACAGACCCCACCACCAGGGATATATTTCCCTCCCCACCCCTCTCCGCCTTCCGCAAAGACCGTTCCCTCCGTGACTACCTAGTCAGGTCCACGCCCCCCTACGACCCACCCTCCCATCCTGGCACTTTCCCCTGCCACCGCAGGAACTGTAAAACCTGCGCCCACACCTCCTCCCTCACCTCTATCCAAGGCCCCAAAGGAGCTTTCCACATCCATCAAAGTTTTACCTGCAAATCCACTAATATCATTTATTGTATCCGTTGCTCCAGATGCGGTCTCCTCTCCATTGGGGAGACTGGGCGCCTCCTACCAGAGCACTTTAGGGAACATCTCCGGGACACCCACAC